>NW_026843709.1:13845757-14148787 GCF_030254825.1 Meriones unguiculatus
CATGATATTTTCAGGCAAATATGTGAAACCAGGAAAATTCATAATGGGTAAAGTAACCAAAAAGCAGAGTATAAATAAGGTATGCATTCACTTAATAGGAGATCACATACTACTTGGAGATAAAGTTCCAATACGGATCTAATTCTGACCAAACCCATTTTATTCTAGGGGTATTGGATGCAATGAATTGAGCTTTTGGGCATCCTATTGAAATTTTCAATCAGTTCAGGCTGTTTTTATTAAAATATGCTGCTATCTGCCCTCAACTCATAGATCAGTGTCATGTTCTTTGATCCACAGAGATGCTTCTTTCTTTCTGCATCAAATGGTATTGCTTACAGAGACCCATAGTCTGATATTATGCAGAAACAGATCTTAAAACACACAGGTATAAATGGGATTTCCCTATTAAATTCTCCTCCATCCCCTCAGAGTTCTGTAAACCCTGCAGGAGAGGAGGCAGAAAAACTGTCGTAAGTAGAGGAAATTGAGGACACAAAGAAAACAATGCCCTGAGAATCAGGCCACAGAAGAAGATGGTCCAGCTATCCTTGATGAGACCTCATATGCTAGGTTCAGATAGAAAGGGGAAGAGCAAGGGCGGGGCAAGATGGCCACACCAGGAGGACTCTCATTCTGAGAAGCAGCACAGCAGGATTGGCACAGTGACCAGCAATCAGAACTTGCAGCCATAAAACACCTGTGTTTCCCAGGTGAGAGGATACCCCATGGTGGGGGATTCAATAGGCTTTTAACTCACCCAGCTAAGCCCCAGAAGAGATCCCCATTTCACCAGATGCTTGGTCATGAGCCCAGAGCCCACACGCCAGTGTGATCTGGTCATGGTTCCAGACTGAAATGTGGGCCCACAACATTCCAGACTGGATTTTCCAGTCGAGAGATAACCCCACGGTGCAGGAAACAATTGGGACCGACCTTAGGTCTCCCAGACATCCCCAGGAAAAGACTTGGGTACCACAGTCACCCCAGGAGCCAGCCTGGAGCCAGAGCCAGGGAACTCAGGATCCGGCACAGAGCCATGCCTGGGCGCCTGATTTGCAACCCTAGATAGAACCTTGGGCCCCAGGGGACCAGAGACTGAGTTTCACTGTTGGATGCAAACCCACAGGGAGTGAAAAGGCTGGTCTGATCTCAGAGCACTCAGCTGATACCACCACCCCGAAAAGGTCTAGGGAAAATTACCCAGTTTAGGCAGACACTCAGGCTCTCAAAGGCCAGAAAGGCAAAGCCATGGGTAGGCGTCTGTGTCTGTGGGGTCTACTTGCCACCCCAGACAGATCTGTGGTCTCAAAGCAAAGACTGGGTGTCCCTGGCAGGAGGAAACCCCACAGCAGTGTGGGGGGATCATCAGGTCTAAAGCTCAGGACACCCAGCACCAAAAGACTTTCTGGAATCATGCAGACTCTAGGCTCAAGCTTTCTAATGCAGGCAGGAGCGCTGTGCTCACCTGCCAATACTGAATACCCCTAGGGCACTGGGGCACACAGCTGCATTCTCAGACCTACAAAAGCCAGAGTGCCATTACAGCAGCCCTCAGATACTGTGCCAAGGATCAACCAGTTATCCCTAGCAAGACTGACAAAACTGTGGGAATCCATGGTCCTTCAAGAGGGCTGCACCCACAGTGTCCAGACCAGAGTAGTGCCTGCAGCCAACATCCCAGACAGGGACACACAGCTTCTGGTCCAGAGTGAGGCACCCAGCCTTCAAACCAGAGTGGAGCCCTCAGTTACCAGCCTGCAGACCAGAGTGGCGCCCCCAGGTGCCAATTCAACCAAGGTGCACATTCTTCAGGCCCAGAGTGGAGCACTCAGCCTTTGGCCCAGAGACTTGCTGGGTGCTCCTCTCACTTTCCCGGACAGAACTGTGTGCCCCAGGATAAGAGACTGAGTTTTCCAGTTGGGAGAAAAACCCCAAAGCTAGGAAATCAGCAGGTTCTTCAAGAGGACTGTACCTGGAAAGCTGTAACAACAGCAGCAGCTCACTAAATTTATAATGAGAAACCCAGCAGTGGGGCAGCTGTCTTGAGAACTTCTAAGGGTAAGAGGAGAGCCCCCCTGCATAACAAAGACCACAGCTACTACTCAGGTCTATATACCTGAGGTGAGCAGTTGCAATTCCTAAGAAACACTGGCCATACAGTGACCATACCCAAAAAGCAGAGGAGGACTCCTTCAGGAAATATCATCTTCCAGCCAATGGAATTCTCCCTACCTCAGGACTCCAGGAAGCACAGAAACTAACAGCCAATACCTACAATAGCCCAATGTGTAGAGGTCAGCGTAAAAGCTCAACCAAAACAAGACAGAGCAGTATGGCATCTCCAGAACCCAGCCATCCAGGGGTGAACAGCCCTAGACAATGCAGCATAATAGAAAATCAAGATGACCTTACATCTATGCTGATGAAGAGGATAATAGAGGAAACAAATAAAATACATAAAGAATTAGAGGAAGATAAAACCGAACAGATCATGGCTATCTGTAAAGAAATGGAGGAAGTTAAAGACAAGCAGATTATGGCCATCTGTGTAGAAATATGGGAAGATGCAGCCAAACACCTTGCAGCCTTCAGAGAAGAAATAATTAAATCACTAAAAGAAGTAAAAGAAACAGAGTTGAAGGAACTAAAAGAAAAATAGGAAAATACAATCAGGCAGATGAAGTAAACAAATCAAGACCTGAAGATAGAACTGGAAAAGTTAAAGAAAACACAAATGGAGGAAATAATGGAGAGGAAGAATTTAGAGAAGAAAACAGGAACCACAGATGTAAGCATAACCAACAGACTATAAGAGATGAAAAAAAGACTCTCAGGTGTAGAAGATACAATGGAAGAAATTGATGTATCTGTCAAAGAAAATGTTAAATCCAAAAAATTTCTGACACAGACCGTCCAAGAAATCTAAGACAATATGAAAAGACAAAACCTAAGAATAATAGGTATAGAGGAAAAAGAAGACTCCCTTCTCCAAGGCCCAGAAAATATTTTCAACAAAATTATTGAAGAAAATTTCCCCAAGTTAAAGGAGAGGCCAACATAAATACATGAGGCCTACAGAACACCCAACAAATTTGACCAGAAAAGAAAATCCTCCCGCCACATAATAAACAAAACAGAAAGTATACAGAACAAAGAAAAAAATATTAAAAGCTGCAAGGGAAAAAGGCCAAGTAACTTATAATGGCAAACCCATTAGAATCACACCTGAATTTTCAACAGAGACTATGAAAGCTAGAAGGGCCTGGATGGATATCATGCACCCCTAAGAGAACACAGGTGTCAACCCAGGCTACTATACCCTGCAAAACTCTCAGTCCTCATAGATGGAGAAAACAACATATTCAATGACAAAAACAAATTTCAACAATACCTACACACTAATCCAGCATTACAGAAGTCACTGGAAGGGAAAATAACCAAAGAAAATTAGCTTCTATGAAAAAAACACAGGAAATAATTGAACTTACTACAGTAAAACAAAAAGCAACAAATCACAAAACCTTATGACCATAGCCAACATCAAAATCAAAGGATCTAACAGCCACTGGTTATTAATCTCTCTCAACATCAATGGACTCAACTCTCCAGTAAAAAGACACACATTAACAGAATGGATATGTAAACAAAACCCAGCAATCTGTTGCATACAAGAAAAACACCTAAGGCACAAAGATAGACATTATCTGAGGGTAAAAGTTTGGCAGATGACTTTCCAAGCAAATGGACCCAAGAAACAAGCAGGAGTAGCCATTTAATATCTGATAAAATAGACTTTCAACCAAAATTAATAAAAAGAGATGGAGAAGGATACTTCATACTCATCAAGGAAAAATTCCACCAGAAGACATCACAATCCTGAACATCTATGCCCCAAATACAAGAGCACCCACATTTGTAAAAGAAACATTGATAAAATTTAAACCATATATAGATCCCGACACATTAAGAGTGGGAGACTTCAACACCCCACTCTCAACAAAGGACAGGTCAACAAAAGAGAAATTAAACAAAGAAACATTATCTCTAACAGAGGTCATGAATCAAATGGACCTAACAGACATTTACAGAACCTTACACCCAAACACAAAAGAATTTACCTTCTTCTCAGCACCTCATGGAATCTTCTACAAAATAGACCACATAGTTGGTCACAAAGCAAGCCTCAACAGAAACAAGAAGATTGAAATAATCCCTTCTATCCTGTCAAATCACCATGGAATAAAGCTGGACGTCAGTAACAACAAAAATAGCAGACACTGAGGAAATCCAATCATCAGGACTTACTTCAAAAGTCTATATGCCAAAAAATGTGAAAATCTAAATGAAATGGATAATTTTCTTGATCAATTTGACTTACCAAACCTGAATCAGGACCAGGTAAATCAATTAAATAGTCCTATATCCCCCAAAGAAATAGAAGCAGTCAAAAGTCTCCCATCCAAAAAAAGCACAGGACCAGATGGCTTCAGCACAGAATTCTACCAGACTTTCAAAGAAAAGCTAACTCCAATTCTCTACAAACTACTCCACAAAATAGAAACAGAAGGAACATTACCAAACTCATTCTATGAAGCTACAGTCACTTAGGTACCTAAACCTCAGAAAGACTCAACAAAGAAAGAGAATTTCAGGCCAATGTCCCTTATGAACTTGATGCAAAAATACTTAACAAAATACTTGCAAACCGAATACAAGAACACATCAAAGATATTATCCACTACGACCAAGTAGGCTTCATCCCAGGTATGCAGGTGTGGTTCAATATATGGAAATCCATCAAAGTGATCCACCACATTAACAAACTGAAAGAAAAACAAACACATAGTAACCTCCCTAAATGCTGAAAACTATTTGACAAAATCCAACATCCATTCATGTTTAGAGTATTGGAGAGATCAGGGATAAAAGGCACATATATAAACATAGTAAAGGCAATATACAGTAAGCCTATAGCCAACATCAAACTGAACAGAGAGAAACTAAAAGCAATCCCACTAAAATCAGGGACAAGATTTTCTCCATATCTCTTCAACATTCTGCTGAAAGTCCTTGCTAGAGCAAAAAGACAGCTGAAGGAGATCGAGGGGATACAAATTGGAAAGGAAGAAGTCAAATTGTCACTATTTGCAGATGATTTGATTAGCCCTCCTGTATACAAAAGACAAAAGGGCTGAGGAAGAAATTAGAGAAACAACACCCTACACAATAGCCACAAATGCCATAAAGGACTTTGGTGTAACCCTAACCAAGCAAGTTAAAGACTTGTATAAAAAAAATTTCAAGCCTCTGAAGAAAGAATTAGAAAATATGAGAATATGGAAAGATGTCCCATGCTCATGGCTTGGCAGGATTAACATAGTAAAAATGGCCATCTTACCAAAAGCAATCTGCAGATGTAATGCAATTCCCATCAAATTGCCAGCACCAATTCTTTACAGACCTGGAAAGAAAAATTCTCAACTTCATCTGAAATAACATGAAACCCAGAATTGCTAAAACAATCCTCTACAATAAAAGATCTTCTGGAGGTATCTCCATCCATGATCTCAAGCTGTAGTATAAAGCAACAGTTATAAAAATTGCATGGTACTGGCATAGAAACAGAATGATGGATCAATGGAACCAAACAGAAGACCCAGAAACAAACCCACACACTTATGGACACCTGATTTTTGACAAAGTCTCCAAAACCATATAATGGAAAAAAGATAGCATCTTCAACAAATGATGCTGGTCCAACTGGATGTCTACATGTAGAAAAATGAAAATAGATCCATACTTATCACCCTGCACAAAACTGAAGTCCAAGTGGATCAAAGACCTCAACATAAACCCAGACACATTAAATTGGCTAGAAAAAAAAAAATGGAGAATACCCTAGAACTCATTGGTTCAGGAGAAAACTTCCTGAACAGAATACCAACAGCACAGTCTCTAAGAGCAACAATTAATACATGGGACCTCATGAAAACTGAAAAGCTTCTGAAAAGCAAAAGACACCATCATCAAAACAAAGTGCCTGCCTAGAGATTGGGAAAGAATCATCACCAACCCTTTATCTGACAGAGGACTCATATCCAGTATATATAAAGAATGAAAGAAGCTGAAAAGCAGCAAACCAAGTAATCCACTTAAAAATGGGGAACAGAGCTAAACAGAGAATTCTTTGTAGAGGAATATGGAATGACAGAGAATCCCTTAAAGAAATGCTCAACCTCATTAGCTATTAGGGAAATGCAATTCAAAACAACCATGAGATTTCATCTTACACCCATCAGAATGGCCAAGAACAAAAACTCAAGTGACAACACATGCTGGAGAGGTTGTGGAGAATGGGGAACCCTTCTCCACTTCTGGTGGGAATTTAAACTTGTACAACCACTCTGGAAGTCAATCTGGCTCTTTCTCAGACATCTAGGAATAGAGCTTCCTCAAGATCTAGCCATACCACTCCTAGGTATATATCCAAAAAAGGCTCAAGTACACAAAAAGGACATTTGCTCAACCATGTTTGTAGCAGCTTTATTTGTAATAGCCAGAAGCTGGAAACAACCCAGATGCCCCTCAACTGGAAAATGGATGCAGAAGCTGTGGTACATCTGTGTACAATGTAATACAATGGAGTAATACAATGGAGTACTACTCAGCAATGAAAAATAAGGAAATCATGAAATTTGCAGGTAAATGGTGGGACCTGGAAAGGATCATCCTGAGTGAGTTGTCCCAGAAGTTATAGACACACATGGTATATACTCACTTATATAAACATACAACTTTGAATAAACCCACTAAAATCTGTACATCTGAACAAACTAAGCTAAAGAGAGGACAGTAACTAAAATGTTCAATCCCCTTCATGAAAGGCAAAGAGGATGGACATCAGAAGAAAAAGAAAACAGGAAATAACCTAGGAATCTGCTACAGAGGGCCTCTGAAAGCCTCTGCCTTGCGGACTGTCAAAGCAGATGCTGAGCCTGATGGCCAACTGTCAGGCAGAGTAAATGGAATTTTTTTGTAAGAAGTGGGAAATAGTAAGAGCTGGAGAGGACAGGAACTCCACAACAGAGCAACAGAACAAGAAAATTTGAACACAGTGAACTTCCCAGAGACTCATACTCCAACCAAGGACTATTCATGGAGATCAACTAGAACCCTGACAATGCAGCCAGTTCTGATGAGAACTGATTGAGGAAGATCAGAAATGAGAGGAGGACCTCCCCTATTAGTGGACTTGGGGAGGGGCATGCATGCAGAAAGGGGGGAGGGTGGGACCATGAGGGTGGAGGAAGGAGCTTATGGGGGGATACAAAATGAATAAAGTGTAATTAATAAAAGTTAAATAAAAAAAAGGGGAGGAACAACTTCCCTATCAGGGTACTAAAGAAAGGGCATTTGGGTAGACGAAGGAGGCATGGTGGGATGGGCAGGAGAAGGGGAGGAAGCAGTATGGGGGGATACAAATTGAACAAATATCATTATAAATAAATACATGAGAAAAACTGTGATCAAGTTGAGGAGCTTGATCAACTCAGAGCTATAGAGCTATAGAGCTTTTCAGGACTGATGGCTTCTTATTGGGGTCGTAGTAGCATACAGCAAGGATGAACTCAGTTTTCTTTAAGGGACTTGGCACTGAGACTGTGATCATGTTTCAATGAGTATAAGAACAACACATATTTCAATTATTGTATTTTAATGAAAAAAATTTATTGTGACACATGAGTAGGAATTTGAAACTAGGAGCAATGGAAAAGGTATATAATGTATATTATATGAAATTTCCCCATAATCAATAAAAATAATATGTTGACAACTTTTACAATGACTTTATCATGGAGAATAGCTTACACTAAAGGAGGGCAAACTTTTTAATTTTAAGACTTTTTTCCAGGAACTATATATGTAGCAAAGAATCCTAGCCATGAATTACTGGTTACCCAGCTATCTCATACCCCATGAGCTCAGGTGGCAGCACTGAACAAACAGTCCTGGCACTAACAATAGGTTTAGAGGGTTTGTCTGGAGGAACACAGCAAGAAACACAGCTGCTGTGTTTGCTGGGCATATAATATAACATGGAAACATCTCTTTGTTCTGAAGGACCATTTTTAAGTTTAAACACCAGGACCATATGAAGCTTGCTCACTGACTACTCTGTAGGACACAGCTGCCAATGCAGCCAGGACAGCCAAGGCAATCCTGCTCATAGAAGGTTGGCAACACTAGTGTGGAACAGCATCAACTGTCAAACAGCTGATTGCCACTAATTTCTCCCTTTATATACACTTATCTCTTTCTGTTTCAACCAAACAAGTCCCAAGAATTATCGGGTTTCTTTCTATTTCTCTGCTCTTAAAGACTCGATATTTCAGGGAACCCTAGACCCAGCCAGCCTATTATATCAATAAGAATCTGAAGGTACATTTATTGAGTACATGAGTAACTGCTCAATTCTAAGTCACATACTAGGAAATTTCAGTTCCAAGGGCACAGTAGGAGACCACCTTCTAATTTGGTACATTCCCCTTAATTCCACATCTCTATAAATCTTCCCTACTTACAAACCTGTCCACTTAAATGAACATTAAAATTTCATTTACTACCTGACATTGTCACAGTGGTAAAAAGGAGTAAGTTGTGGGATGTGTTAAAAAGTGATGAGATAATGTGTTTTCTTGGGTTTCACAAGAAAAAGTCATCTGTGCCAGAGATACTGGAAACCGATAAAAGTTTGTTAACTCATCTCCAGGGAAACCTCAAGATTCTCTCAGGTGCTGATTTGCTGAGAAGGAGAATGATGCCATGCAAGAGGTGAAAGCCAGTATGAATTTCAGGAGCCAGTTATTAAAAAGGCCAAGTGGACAGCCTGCTATAGAGAAAGGCTGAGCAGACCTACATGTCTCAATCTGTTCAGCTGAAAGCACAAACCCATAGATGACAGTTCCTATGTCCAGACTCTTATTTCAGGATAATTGTCATATATTTCTTTCAAGTGTCATTAATAAAGTCAGTAGTCTTTGACATGTGTGTTTCACATTATCACAGATTTTATTAGATTTTATTAAATGAACAGATATGTCCTCAGTCAGTGAATTACTTATTGGGAAAATGTTCCTTGATCAAGGCAACTCTTTGAAAAAAAAAGTTTAAATGGGACCTTGCTTATATTTTTTCAGAGACCATCCAGAATGTCATGATAGCAAGCAGTCATCTTGTTGCAGTCCTACAGCAGAACTGAGGATTTTCATACTGAACCTGAAGCTGCAGGCAGAGAGAGGGAGACAGAGAGAAAGAGCTAGGGAAACAGATTCAGAAATAAAGAGACCTGAACAGACAGAAACACAGACATAAATTGGCAGAGGCTGAGAGAGTGAGACTACATTCTGTCTGGCCACTTTTATTGGCATATCAACCTCAAAGCATATTCTCCTATACTATAACACCAAAAGAAAAGATATTTTTTCATTATTTTTGTTTTAATTTTTATTAATTACACTTCATTCTCTTTGAATCCCCCGTAATCCCTTCTCACACCCCTCCTATTCTCACCTTCCCTCCAGATTCTCTACCTGTGCTCCTTCACAAGTCCACTGATAGATGAGATCTTCCTCTCCTTCCTTCTGATGCAAGTCTATCAGATCTCATTAGCAGTGGCTGCATTGTCTTCCTCTGTGGCCTGTTAAGGCTGTTCCCCCATCAGGGTGATTTGATCAAAGAGCAGGCTAATCAGTGCATGTCAGAGGCAGTCCACATTGCCATCACTATGGAACCCACTTGGACACTGAACTGCCATGGGGCTCTAGATTATCTCCATGCATGGTCCTCATTTGGAGTATGAGTCTCAGGAAATGCCCCTGTGCTCAGATTTTTTGGTTAGGTTGCTCTTCTTGTGGAGCTCCTGTCCTCTCCAGATATTACTATTTCCCATTTCTTTCATTACATTCCAAGCACTTTGCCCATCAGTTCGCCATATCTCAGCATTTGCTTTGATAGTCTGAAAGGCAGAGCTTTGCAGAGGCTTCCTGTGGCAGGCTCCTAACTTCTTTCCTGTTTTCTCCTTCTCCTGATGTGTGACCTCTTTGCTTTTGGGGATAGGGACTGAGCATCTTAGCCACAGTCCTCTTTCTTGATTAGTTTCTTTAAGAGTACAGATTATAGTAGGTTTATCCTATATTATATGTCTACATGAGTCAGTATATAGCGGTGAGTCTTTTTCCTTCTGGGATAGATCACTCAGGATGATCTTTTCCAGTTTCTACTATTTACCCGCAAATTTCATGATTTCCTTTTTTTTTTTTTTATTGCTGCATGATATTTCAATTTGTAAAAATACCACAATTTCTGTATCCATTTTTCAGTAAGTGGGTGGTGTCTGGGTTGTTTCCACGTTGTCTATTAAAAATAAAGTTGCTACAAACATGTTTGAGCACATGTCCTTATTGTACACTTGAGCCCATTTTGGATATATGCCTAGCAGTGGAATAGCTGGATCTTGAGGAACTGCTATTCCTAGTTGTCTGAGAAAGTGCCAGATTCATTTACAGAATGGTTGTACAAGTTTACATTCTCACCAGCAGTGGAGGAAGGTTTCCCATTGTCCACAACCTCTCCAGCAAGTGTTGTCATTTGAGTTTTTGATCTTGGACATTCTGATGGGTGTAAGGTGCAACCTCAGGGTCCTTTTGATTTGCATTTCCCTGATGGCTAATGACAATGAGCATTTCTTTAAGCGTTTCTCTACCATTTGATATTCCTCCATGGAGAATTTTCTGTTCAGCTCTGTTCCCCATTTTTTAAATTGGAATATCTGATTTGTCCTTTTCAACTTCTTTAGTTTTTATACATACTAGATACTAGTCCTTTGTCACATAGAGGGTGGGTTAAGATTGTTTCCCAATCTGTAGTAATTCATTTTGTTTTGATGACTGTGTTCTTTGCTTTACAGAAGCTTTTTGGTTTGATGAGGTTTCATGTACTGATTGTTGCTTTTAGAGCCTGTGCTGTTGGTGTTCTATACAGGGAGTTGTCTCCTGTGCCAAACAGTTCAAGGCTCTTCCCCATTTTTTTTCTAACCAATTTAATATAACTGGTTTTATGTTGAGGTCTTTGATCCACTTGCACTTTAGTTTTGTGCAGGGTGATAAGCCTGGATCTATTTACATTTGTCCACATGTAGACATCAGTTAGACCAGGACCATTTGTTGAAGATGCTGTCTTTTATCCATTGTATGGTTTTGGCTTCTTTGTCAAAACTCAGCTGTCCATAGCGTGTGGGTTTATTTGTGGGTCTTCTATTTCGTTCCATTGATTCATCATTCTGTTTCTATGACAGTACCATGCAGTTTTTATTACTGTTGCTCTATAGTAAAGCAAGAGATCAGGGATGGACATATGTCCAGAAGATCTTTTATTGTAGAGGATTTTTTGGCAATTCTGGGTTTCTTGTTTTTCCATATGAAGTTGAGAATTTTCTTTCAAGGTCTGTAAATAATTGTGTTGGGATTTTTTAGGGAATTGCATTGAATATGTAGATGGCTTTTGGTAAGAGGGCCATTTTTCTATGTTAATCCTGCCAAGTTATGAGCTCTTTCCATCTCCTGATATCTTCTTCTAAATCTTTCTTCATAGAATTGAAATTATTTTCATACAGGTCTTTGACTTGCTTGCTAGGGTCACACCATGGTACTTTATGTCTTTGACCGAATACAAGAACACATCAAAGATATCATTTACTATGACTAATTAGGCTTCATCCCAGTTATGCAGGGGTGGTTCAATACATGGAAATCCATTAATGTAATACACCATATTAACAAATTGAAAGAAAAAAAAACCACATGATAATCTCCTTAGATGCTGAAAAAGCATTTGACTAAATCTAAAATCCATTCATGTTTAAATATTGGAGAGATCAGGGATACAAGGCACATATTTAAATACAGTAAAGACAATAAACAGCAAGCCTATAGCCAACATCAACCTAAACAGAGAGAAAATTAAAGCAATCCCACTGAAATCAGGGACAAGTTAAGACTCCCACTCTCTCCATATTTCTTCAATATTGTTCTGGAAGTCATTGCTAGAGCAATAACACAATTGAAAGAGATCAAGGGGATAGAAATCAGAAAGGAAGAAGTCAGAGTATCACTATTTGCAGATGTTATTATTGCATACCTAAGTGACCCAAAAAATTTTACCAGGGAACTCCTACAGCTGATAATCACCTTCATCAAAGTGGCTGGATAAAAAAAAACAAACAAACAAAAAAAAAAAAAACTAAAAAAATATTCAGTAGCCACTCTATATATGAAAGAAAATATGGCTGTGAAAAAAAAATAGGGAAAAAAAGGTATTATATTATCTAAAAAAGCCACACTTCCTAACCCTTCCCCAATATATTTTTACTGGGGACTCCACACATAAATAGATGAGCTTCAAAAGGACAGTGAAATTCAAATCACTGCAGGTGGAAGAAGATGGAGGTATTTCTACGCTAAAAGAACATAGGTATCAGATAGTTTGTCATTCAATACAGTGTTTAAAGATCAAAATATTTCCAAGTTCTAAAGATTAGGACTGACAGTCTCCTTTAGGGAAAATGTGGAATATTTCCATAACAAAGTATGATTTACCTAAGAAAATGACAAAAAGATATTAGCAGGCAAATGGATGGTACCAGGAAAAATAATCCTGGATAAAGTAACTAAAATGCAGAAAGAAAAATATGGTATGTATTCACTTATTAGTAAGTCTCCTAATTGGGGGGGATAAAGTTCCAATAGGCCATATATTGTGATCAAGCCAATCTTCCACAGGGTGATTACATAGCAGTTAATAGAGATGTAGGACCAGGGCATCCTATGGAAATTTTCAAGCAACCCAGGCTGTTGTTATTCAAATATGCTGCTCTCTGCCCTCAACTGATAGATCAGTGTCATGTTTTTGGATCCACAGAGATGCTTACTTCTGTATCAAATGGAATTGCATAAAGAGACTCACAGTCAAATATTATGCAGAGAGAGACCTTGAAACTCCCAGGTTTAAATGTGACTTCCCTATGAAATTCTCCTTCCCCTCAGGGCTGGCATAAGCCTACAAGAGAGAAGGCAGGAGGAGTGTCAAAAATAAAGGGAATTAAAGCACAAGGAGAATAATGCCCCAAGAATCAGGCCTCAGAGGAACATGATGCAGGCAGCCATGATGAGACTTGATAATCTAGGGTCAGATAGAAGGAACTAGTCTAGTTCCCCAACCAGGGAACTAGACTAATGGCTTAGGGGTTGAAGAAAGAGTGTGGGTTTTACTGAAAGGAGGAGAGGGAGTGTGCATCAGAAGGGATAAAAATTGAACAAATCATAATTAATAAAAACATAAGAAATACTGTGTTCAAGGTGATGAAGAATAAAGCTATTAAGGAATGATGGCTTTTTCTTGGGGGTGGTAAGAGGGTGAGGCCAGGATGAACTCACATTTCATAAGGGTCTTGGCATGGAGACTCTGATCATCTTCCGATGAGTATTTGAACAACACATAATTCAATTGAAGTAATTTAAAGAAAAAAAATATCAAGACACATGGGAAGCAATTTATACCTGGGAACAGTGGAAAAGTAGTGGAATATATATTATATGATATTCTCACAAAAGCAATAAAATAATATGTTGACATTGACATGGAGAAAAGATTCTGCTCAAAAGGGTAGAGTTTGACTGTATGGAATGCTTTCCAAGTACTCATTATGTAGCATAGAATCCTATCCATGAACTAGTAGATACCCAGCTACCTCAAACATGATGAGCTCAGGTGGTACTTCTGAAGAAGCAGTCAAGACATGAACACTATGTTTAGGTCTGGAGGACCACAACAGGAAACACAGCTGCTTTTGTGTCCTAGAACATGCACCAATTTTCTATCCTGAACGAACATTTTTTCAATGAAAACCCCAGGACAAGGAAGGTGTCTCACTGACCACTGAGTAGGATATAGCTGCCAATACAGCCAGATCAACCAAGTAAACCATTCTCATAGTGGGATGGTAAAACTAGTGTGGAAAAGGAACAGCTGTCAAAGAGTTCATTGCCCCTCACTGACCATTTTACACTCCTTTTTACACTCACTGACCATTCTCTGTTCCAGCCAAAGAATCCCAGGAATTGTCTGGTTTCCTTTTCTTTCCCTGCTCTTAAAGACTCAATAGACAGGGAACACTAGACCCTGCCAGCATATTATATCAATAAGAATCTGAAGGTACATTTATTGAGTACATGACTAACTGCTCAGTTCAAAGTCACATCCTAGAAAATTTTAGATCCAAGATCACAATAGTAGAGCACCTTATCATTTGCTAAATTCCCCTTAATCTCACATCACTATAAAGCTTCCCTACTTAGGAAGCTCTCCAATTAAACAAACTTTAAAGCTTCATTTCCTACCTGACATTGTCAATGAGGTAAACACCAGTAAAGGTGTGGGATCTGGATAAAGGGATGAAATAAAGGCCTGTTTGGTTTCACAAGAAAAAAAAATCAAGTAGGCACGTGAACAGACATACTGGACACTGAGGAAAGTTTGTTTACTCATATCTATGGAAATCTCTAGATTCTCTCAAGTGCTGATTGGCTGAGAGGGAGAATGATGTCATGAAACAGGTTAAAGTCAATAAGAGTTTCAGGAGCAAGTAATTAAAAAGGGCAAAGGGAACAGCTTTCTTGAGAGAAAGTGTGAGGGGCCATACATGCCTCAATCTGGGCAGATGCACACAACCCAAAGATGATAGTTCCTGTGTCCAAGACTCTTTGTTTAGCAAAAGTGTCACATACGGTCATTCAAGTGGTCATTAATAAAGTCACATGTCCTAGACATGTGAGTTTTACATCATCACAGATTCCATTATTATTTGTTAAGTGCACAGATATGTTTTCAGTCATTTAATTACCTACTGTGAAAATGCCCCCTGATCAAGGCAACTTTCTGAACAAAAACTGAATTGTCTCCTCGATTACATTTTTACAGAGACCATCCAGGATGTACCATCAGCAAGCATTCATTGGATGTAACATCAGCAAGAAGTCATCTTCATGTAGTCCTTCAACAGAATTGAGAGCTTTTCATATTTAACCACAAGCAGCAGGTAGTGAAAGGGAGACTGAGAGAGAGAGAGGTAAAGAAACAGTTTCAGTAATAGAGATGCCTAGACCAACAGAAACAAAGTATAATGTGATAAAGGTCATGAGACAAAGACTCCATTCTGAGATTACTCTTGTTGGCATATCAGAATCAAAGCCCATATAACTCCAAAAGGAATTATATTATCTAACAAGGCCAAAACTCCTAATACTCCAGATAATTCTTTACTGGAGACTCTGCATGTAAATGGATGAGCTTCAAGGGGACATTGCAATTCAAATCACAAACAAGTGGAAGGAGATGGAGGGAATTATAGGCTAAAAGAATATAGTCACCCAGATAATTTGTCATTCAATACAATGAATAAAGTTCCAGCAACTTCCAAGGACTAAAGAAGATGTCTGACAATCTCCTTTGGGGGAATTGTTGAATATTTCCTTAACAGATTATTATTCAGCTAAGAAAATGACATGATATTTTCAGGCAAACTGCTGGAACAAGGAAAAATCCTATGTGAAGAAACTAAAATTGAGAAAGAAAAATATGGTATACATTCACTTATTAGGTGGTCTCCTAATAGTGGGAGATAAAGTTCCAACAGGCTATCTCTTATGGCCAAACTAGTCTTCCACTAGGGTGATTGAGTGGTAGTTAATTCAGTTGTTGGGCCAGAAAAGTCAAAGTAAATTTAAGAAACCTATGTTGTTTTTATTAAAATATGCTGCTCTGTGCCCTCAACTGATAGATCTGTGCCATGATCTTATTGATGATCTTATATGCATCTTTCTCCATCAAATGGTTTTAAATATATAGACCCACAGGCCCATATTATGCAGAAAGAGAAATTAAAACACCCAGTTCTAAAATGGACTTCCATATTAAATTCTCCATCCTCTCAGTACTCTGAGAAGCCTGCAGGAGAGAGGCAGGAAAAGTCTCATAAGTAGAGGGAAATGAGGACACAAGGAGAACAATGCCCTGCGAGTCAGTCCACAGAGGAAATTGATGCAGAGATCCTTGATGATACCTGATAAGCTAGGTTCAGAGAGGAGGGGAAGGAGGACCATCCCAATCACGGAAATAGAGAACAGGAATAGGGGCAGAAGAAGAATAGTGTGTTGGACTGGAATGAGAAGAGAGAGAGTAGGAAGCAGATGGGATTCAAAATGAAAAAAAAAAAAAACTTTTAATAAATAAATACATTAGAAAAACTGTGATAAATGTGGTGAAGTATAGAGCTCTTCAGGATTAATGGTTCCTTTTTGGGTTTGTTGCCAGGGTGCTGCAAAGATGAACTCAGTTTTCTGTAAGGGAATTAGTACTAAGACTCTGATCATGTTACAATAAATATATTAACAACACATACTTCAAATAATGTATTTAAAAATATTTTACTGTGACACTTGGGTAGGAATTTCAACCTGGGATCAATGGAAAATAAGTGTAATATATAATATATGAAATTCCACATAAGCAATAAAAATAATATGTTGACAACTTTTACAATGATTCTTAAGGTGGAGAAAAGATTATGGTAATGGGGGCATAGTTTGACTTTATAAGACACGTTTTCCAGGAACTCATTATATAAGAGAATCCTGGTAGTGGTTACTCAGCTACTTCAGACCCATTGAGCTCAAATGACATACTGAACATGCAGTTCTGGCAGTATAACTATGCTTAGAGGGTTTGACTAGAGGACCACAGAAGAAAACACAGCTGTTCTTGTGTCCTAAGCATAAAACAGTAACACATTTCTCTTTCCTGAACGACCAGTTTTTACTGTAAAGCCCAGGACCAAAAGGTTTGTCATTGACTTCTTGGTAGCAAACAGCTACCAAACTGGACAGGTCAGTCAAGGCAAACCTCAACCCTAGTGTGGAAGAGCCCCAATTGTCAAATAGTTTATTACTCCTCAGTTCTCCTTTTACACTCACCCATCTTTCTCCACTTCAGCCAAACCAGCCCCAGGAATTGTCTGATTTCCTCCTGTTTTCGCTGCTCTTAAAGACTCAATAGAGCAGGAAACCATAGGGTATGACAGCCTATTATTTCAATAATAATGTGAAGATACATTTAGTGAGAACACCAGTAACTGCTCATTTCTAAGTCACAACCTACAAAATTTCAGAGTCAATACCACATTATGAGACCACCTTGTCATTTGGTATATTCCCGTTGATCCCACATCACTATGAAGCTTCCCTAATTAGGAAAATTTCTGATTAAATAAACATTAAACTTGAAATTTCCTACCTGACATTGTCACACAGATAAACAGGAATAAAAGTGTGGGATCTTGATAAAGAGATGAGATAAAGGATTGTTAGTTTTCACAAGAAAAAGTCAAGTATGCACAGGATCAGAGATTCTGGACACTGAGGAAAGTTTGTTTACTCATCTCCATGGAAATCTCAAGATTCTCTCAGGTGCTGATTGGCTGAGAGGGTGAATGATGTCATGAAACAGGCGAAAGCCAGTAAGAGTTTTGGGAGCCAATTACTAAAAGGCCAAGTAGACAGCCTGCTTAAGAGAAAGGCTGAACAGCCCTACATGCCTCAATCTGGGCAGCTAAAAGCACACAACCCAGAAATTACAATGCCTGTGTATAAGATTATTAGTTCAGGAAAAGTGTCACATATTTCTTTCAAGTGGTCATTAATGAAATCATGTCTTTGACATGTGACTTTCATATTATCATAAATTCCATCAGTATTTGTTAAATGCACAAATATATCCTCTGTCATGGAAATATTTACTTGGAAAATGTTCCCTGACCAAGGTGACTCTTTGAACAAAAATTGTTTAATTGGGTCCTTTTTGTATTTTTACAGAAACCATCAGGATGACATGTCAGCAAGCATTCAAGTTGCTGTAGTCCTGCAACAGATCTAAGAGGTTTTCATACTGAGCCACCAGAGGTTGGTAGATAGAGGGAGACTGAGGGAGAAATAGAGAGAAAGTGCTAGAGAGACAGATTCAGAAATAGAGAGAACAAGACCAACAGAAGCAAAGATATAAAGTGAATGAGACTGATTAACAGCGACTCCATTCTGTCTAGTCTCTTTCATTGGCACCTCCACTTCGAGGCAAACCCTCCTATATTATCACTCCTAAAGGAAATATATTATCTAACAAGGCTGTAAATGCTAACCCTTCCTAGATATTTCTTGACTTGGGACTGAACATGTAAATAGATGAGCTTCCAGGGAACATTGCAATTCAAATCACCAGGAAGTGGAAGAAGATAGAGGGACTTCTAGGCTAAGAAGAACATAGTTATCCTAAAACTTTGCCATTCAATACAATGTTTAAAGTCCCAATTTCTTCCAAGTTCTAAAGAAGAGGACACACTCCTTTGGAGAAAATGAGGAATATTTCCATAATGGATTATAATTCAGTTAAGAAAATGATATTAAGATATTTTCAGGCTAATGGACAGAAACAAGAAAAATAATTCTGAGGGAAGGAAGTAAAATGCAGAAAGAAATATGGTATGTATTAACTTATTAGTAGGTCTGCTAATAGTGGAGGATAAAGTTCGATTTGGCCATCATTTCTGACCACATCAGTCAACTAGGGGGATTGGGTTGTAGTTGATTGAGTTGTTGGGCCAGGACATCCTACAGAAATTTTAAATCAACCCAGGCTGTAATTCATAAAATATGTTGCTCTCTGTCTCAACTGATAGAACAGTGTCATGTTCTTGGATCCAGAGAGATGCATTCTTCTGCATGAAACAGAATTGCATACAGAGACCCACAGTCCAATATTATGCAGAAAGAGACTTTAAAACACCCAGTTCTAAATGGTATTTTCATATGAATTTCTCTATCCCCTCAGAGCTCTGGGCAGCCTGCAGGAGAGGAGGTAGGAAGAGTTTCCTAAGTAGAGGAAATTGAGGACACAAGGAGAACAATGCCCTGAGAATCAAACCACAGAAAAAGAAGATGAAGCAAGCCTTGAGACTTTATAACCTAGGGTCAGATAGAAGGAGGAGGAGGACCTCCCCTATCCAGTAACTAGGGAAAGAGCACAGGGGAAGAAGAAAGGGAGGAGGGACTCGAAGAAGAAGAGGGTGCATCTGATTGGTTACAAAGTGAACAATCACAATAAATAAAAACATAAGGAAAACTGTAATCAAGGTGATTATGTATAGATTATGATATCACAATGTGATTATGACAAAAAGGAACTATGACATCAAAATTGTGTGATATCACCATGTTATTAACAGAGAGGTATTAAAACAAGATTGTGTTATGACATCACAATGGAATTTTGATATCAAAATGCTATTATGACTTTACAATGGTATGATTACATATGCTATGATGACATCACCATGGTATTATGACCTCACAATGTTATGATGACATCAAAATGCAATTATACTATAGCAATAGCATTATGACATCAAAATTCATCATGACATCCCAATGCTATTCTGATGTCAAAATGCTATTATGACATGATTGTTTTATGTTATTACAAAGGAAATTTGAAAAAAAATGATATTATAATATCACAGTGCTATTATGATATCACAATGCTATTATAACATCACAATGCTCTTATAACATCACAATGTTGTTGTGACATCACAATGATACTATGATCTCAAAATGTTATTATGGCATCACAATCATATGAGATTACAATGGTATTATGACATCACAAAGTTATTATGACTTCACAATGCTATTATGCTATGTAGTGCTGTTATGACATTACAATTATATGAAATAACATTGCTATTACAACATCACAAAAGTATTATGGTATCATAAAACTATTATGACATCTCAATTGTATTATGATTTCATAATGTTATGACATCATAATGCTATTATGACAACACAATGATATTATGTGTTATGATATCACAATAGAATTATATTACAATGCTATTATGATTTCCCAACAGTATGACTTTCTAATGATATTAAGAAATCTCAATGCTATTATGACATTACAAGGTCTTATGACATCACACTACAATTATATCTCAATGATAATACACAATAACAATAATAGAAATGACAATGCTATAATGACATCACAGAGGTATTCCGACATCACAATTCTATTGTAGCATTACAATATTATGACATCACAAAGGTTTAGTGCTGATTGCCTCAGAGGGAGAATGACATAATGAAACAAGTAAATGCCAGCAATCGTTTCTGGAGCTAGTTATTAAAAGTGCCAAGAGGACAGCCTGATTGAGAGAAAGGGTGAGTATACATGCTTCAATCTGGGCAGCTGAAAGCATACAACCGAGAGATGACAGTTCCCATGTCCAGGAATCTTAGTTCAGTTAATCTGTTCCAAATTTCTTTCAAGTGGTCATTAGTAAAGTCCTGTTTCCTTGACATGAATTTCACATTATCACAGATTCCAATATTATTTATTAAATGCACAGATATGTATTCAGTCAGTGAATTACTTATTGTGAAAACCCTCCCTGGTATTTTTACAGAGACTATCCATGTTTTCACATCAGCAAGCAGACAACTTTTTATAGTCCTTCAGCAGAAATGAGAGTTTTTCATACTGAACTACAAAGCAGCAGGCAGAGAGATAGAGAAAGATATAGCCTGAAAGAGCTAGAGAGACAGATTCACAAATAAGAGATTGATACCTACAGAAACAAAAATATAAAGTGACAGAGACAGAGAGACAGAGACTCCATTCTGTTTGGTCACTTTCACTGGCATATCAACCTCAAAGCACGCCCTCCTACAATATAACTCCAATAGGAATTATATTATCTCACAAGTCCATATCTCCTAACCTGTCCCAGACATTTCTTCACTGGGGACTAAACATGTAAATAGATGAGCTTTAAGGGGACATTGCAATTCGTATCACAAAGAAGTGGAAGAATATGCAGGGACTTCTAGGCTAAAAGAACATAATTATCCTAATAGTTTGTCATTCAATACAAGGATTAAAGTCCCAGAAAATCCCAGGTTCTAAAGGATACGATTGACAATCTCCTTTGAGGAAAATGAGGAATATTAGCATAATGGAGTATTATTCAGCTAAGAAAAAGACATCTTCATATTTTCAGGCAAATGGGTAGAACCAGGAAAAATCATCCTGGGTAAAGCAACTAAAATGCAGAATGACAAATATGGTATGTATTCACTTATTAGGTGGTCTTCTAATAGTGTGGGAAAAAGTACCAATAGGCCATCTAATTGTGAACAAACAAGTCTGCTACTAGGGGCATTGTGACTTGAGCAGTTGGGCCAGGGCATCCTACAAAACCTTTCAAGCAACCCAGGATGTTATAATTAAAATATGTTGCTCTCTGCCCTCAAATGATTGATCATTGCCATGTTCTTGGATCAACAGAGATGCTTCCTTCTCCATCAAATAGGATTGCATGCAGAGATCTAAAGTCTGATATTATGCAGAGAGAGAGCCCATTCTCACTCCCATCGGAGTTATTTGGGGTGGTACCAGTGTGCAGCAAGTATGAACTCAGTTTTCTTTAAGGGATTTGTCACTGCAACTCTGATCATGTTTCAGTGACTATATGAACAACACACACTTCATTTGATGTATTATAAAGACAAAATATTTTAATGTGACACATGGGTAGAAATTTGAACCTGGGAGCAATGGAACAGGAGTGTAATATATAATATTTGAATTTCTCACATACTCAATAAACATATGTTAACAACGTTTACAACGAATTTTAACATGGAGAAAAGATTCTGCTAAAGGAGGGCAGAGTTTAACTTTGTAAGGCATGCTTTCTAGGAACTCATTATGTACCAGAGAATCCTAGCCATGAACTACTTTTTACTCAGCTACCTCAGACATCATGAGCTCAGGTGACTCCTCTGAACAATCAGTCCTGGCACTAACACAGGACCACTGCAGGAAATACTTCTGCTCTTGTGTCCTAGGCATATAACACAGATATGCTTCTCTGTCTTGAAGTACTAGTTTGAACTGTAAACCAAGACAAGAGAATTGGTCACTGACAACTGGTAGGACACAGCTGCCAATCCAGCAGGACAGCCTAGGCAACTGTGCTCATAGAGGGTTGGCAACCCTAGTGTGGAACAGCACCAGCTGTCAAATCCTTTATTGCCCCGCCACCCCCAGTTCTCCTTTTACACTCACAGATCTTTCTGTGTTTCAGCCAAACCAGTCCCAGGAATTATATGGTTTCCTTCTCTTTTCCCTGCTCTAAAGACTCAATACCCCAAGGAACCCTACAGCCTGCTAGCCTATTATATCAATAAGAATGTGAAGACACATTATTGAAATTCTCCTTCCTCTCAATACTCTGGGAAGCCTGCAGGAGAGGAGGGAGTAAGTTTCATAATTAGAGGGAACTGAGGACATAGGAGAAGAATGCCTTGAGAATCAGGCCACAGAGGAAGATGATGCAGCCATTCTTGATGAGACCTGATAAACTAGGGTCAGATAGAATGCCCCTATCAGGGAAATAGAGAAAGGGTTTAAGGGTAGAAGAAGGAGGGTGAGTGGAACTTGAAAGTTTAGAGGAGGAGGGCAGCAGAGTGTATACAAAGTGAACAAATCATAATAAATAAATACATAAGAACATCTGTGATCAAGGTGATAAAGTATAGCATTCTTCAGTACTGATGGCTTCTTCTTGCACATGGTTCCAGGATGTAGAAATGATAAACTCAGTTTTCTTTAAGGGACTTGGCAGTGAGAGTCTGTTCATGGTCCAATGAGTATATCAACAACAAATACTTCAACTGATGTATTTTAAAGAAAAGAAAAAAAAAAATAGTGTTACATATGGGTATGAATTTGATCCTGGGAGCAATAGAAAATGAGTATAATGTATGTTATATGAAATTCCCAAATAATTAATAAAAATAATATGTTGAAAACTTTTACACTGGCTTTTATCATGGAGAAAATATTCCACCAAAGGAGGGCAGAGTTTGACTTTGGAAGGCATGCTTTCCAAGAACACATTATGTAGCAGAGAATCCTAGCTTTGAACTAGTGGTTACCCAGCTACCTCAGATACTATGAGCTCAGGTGGCACCACTGAACTATCAGTCCTGTCACTAATACTATGTTTAGAGGTTTGTCTGGAGAACAGAGCTACTCTTTTGTCCTAGTCCTTTAACAAGGACCCATTTCTCTTTCATGAATGCTCAGTTTTAATTGTAAACCCCAGTAAAAAGACCTCTGTTAGGACACAGCTGCTGATCCTGCCAGGTCAGCCAACCAACATTAGTTTTTATCAGCACCAGCTGTCAAAAAATATATTGCCCTCAATTCTCCTTTTACACTTACCAATCTTTCTCTGTTTCAGTCAAATCATAGCTAGGAATTGTCAGGTTTGCTTCTCGTTTCCCAGGTCTTACAGACTCAATACACCAAGTAACCCAAGGGCCGGTTTGCCAATTATATCAATAAAAATGTGAAGGTACATTTAGTAAGTATGTAATTAACTGCTCAGTTTTAGCTCACAACCTAGGAAATTTCAGAACCAAAAGCATAGTAGGAGACCACCTTGTCATTTGGGACATTCCCCTTAATCCCACA
Source organism: Meriones unguiculatus (assembly GCF_030254825.1). NCBI lineage: Eukaryota > Metazoa > Chordata > Mammalia > Rodentia > Muridae > Meriones > Meriones unguiculatus. The sequence goes on from NW_026843709.1 coordinate 13,869,467, forward strand.
TTCTTTGAAGCTTCCCTAGTTGGGAAGCTGTACAATTAAATAAACATTAAAGTTTCATTTCCTACCTGACATTGTCATGGTGGTAAACAGGAATAAAGTTGTGAGATATGGATAAAGGGATGAGATAAAGGCTTGTTGGGTTTCACAAGAAAATTCATGGGTTTACCATCTCAGAGGTACTGGACACTGAGAAAAGTTTGTTTACTCACAGAAACAAGATTCTCACAGGTGCTGATTGGCTGAGATGAATAATGATGACATGAAACATGTTAAAGCCAGTGAGAGTTTCAGGAGCCAGTTATTAAAAGGGCAAAGTGAACAGTGTGCTTGAGAGAAAGGTTGAGGAGCCCCAAATGCCTCAATCTGGGGATCTGAAAGTACACAACCTAGAGCTGTCAGTTCCTGTGTCTAAGCCTCTTAGTTCAGGAAAATTGTCACATATTTCTTTCATGTGGTCATTAATAAAGTTATGTGTCCTTGACATGTGACTTTCACATTATCACAGATATGTCCTCAGGCAGTGAATTACTTAATGGGAAAATGCTCCCTGACCAAGGCAAATCTTTGAACAAAAAGTGTTTAATTAGGACCTTACTTATATTATTTACAGAGACTATCCAGGATATCATGTCAGCCAGAAGTCATCTTGTTGTAGTCCATCAGCAGATCTGATCGCTTCTGATAGTGAAACACAAGTGGCAGGCAAGGAGAGGGAGGCTAAGAGAGGCAGAGAAAGTCTTAGAGAGACAGAGTCAGAAATAGAGAGACCAAGTCCACGTTTTCCAGGAACTCATTATCTAGCAGAGAATCCTAGCCATTAAATTCTTAATACCCCAAATAACCATAGGGATGGTTTGCCATTTATATGAATAAAATGTGAAGGTACATTTAGTAAGTATGTGAGTAACTGCTCATTTTTAAGTCACAACCTAGGAAATTTCAGAACCAATACTACAGTTGTAGACCAACTTTTCATTTGGTAGGGATGGGAGAAAGGCTAGTTGGGTTTCACAAGAAAAAGTGATGTGTGCTCAGGATTAGAGTACTGGACACTGAGGAAAGTTTATTTAATCATCCCCATGGAATCCTGAAGATTTTCGAGGTGTTGATTGCCTGAGATGGAGAATGATGTCATGAAACAGGTGAAAGCCTGTAAGAGTTTCAGGAGGCAGTTATTAAAAGGGCCAAGTGGAGACTGTGTTTGAGAGAGAAGCTGACCAGCACTACATGCATCAAATTGGGCAGGTGAAAGCACACAACCATGAGATGTCAGTTCCTGTGTCCAAGATGCCTTAGTTCAGGAAAAGTGTCATATATTTCTTTCAAGTAGTATTTAATAAAGTCCATGACATGTGAATTCACATTTTGACTGATTCTATTATTATTTGTTAAATGCATACATATGTCCTCAGTCAGTGAATTATTTACTGCGAAAATTCTCCCTGACCAAGGCAAATCATTGAACAAAGAGCATTTAATTGAGACCTTGCTTATATTTTTATAGAAACAATCCAGAATGTCATGTTGGCAAGCAGTCATCTTGTTGTAGTACTTCAACAGAACTGAGAGCTTTTCATAATTAAAAACAAGTGGCAGGCTGACAGAGGGTGACAGAAAGAGCAAGAGAGACAAAGAGCTAGAGAAACAGATTCAGAAATATTAAGACCAAACTCGAAAGAAAAAAAACATATAAATTGACAGACACCAAGAGACAGATACTCCATTCTGTCTGTTTGCTTTTATTGGCATATCAACCTCTAAGCATACCATCCTATAATTTAACACCTAAAGGAATTATACTTTTTCATATTTTTTATTTTAATTTTTATCAATTACAATTTATTCACTTTGTATAGCTCAATAAACCCCTCCTTCCTCCTATCCCAAAGCCATGATCCTTCCCACTTATCCATGCATGCACCTTCCCAAATCTGCTTAGAGGGGAGGTCTTCCTCTCCTTCCTTTTGATAAAATCCCTGTCACATAGAGGGTCAGTGAAGATTCTTTCCCAATCTGTAGGCATTCATTTTTCCATTTTTTTGGCATCTTTGTCAAAACTCAGGTGTCCATAAGTATGTGGGTTTATTTCTTGATCTTCTATTTGGTTCCATTGAAAAACCATTCTGTTTCTATGAGAGACCATGTAGTGTTTATTACTGTTGCTCTATAGTACAACTTAAGATCAAGGATGGAGATACATCCAAAAGATCTTTTATTGTAGAGCATTGTTTTAGCAATTCTGGTTTCTTGTTTTTCCTTAAGAAATGAAAATTTTTCTTTCAAATTTTCTGTAAAAAATTATGTTGGTAGATTGATGGGAATTCTATTGATTTGGTAGATTGCTTTTGGTAAGATGGCCATTTTTACAATGATAATCCTGCCAAGCCATGAGCATAGGAGGTCTTCACATCTTCTGATATTTTCTTCTATTTTTTTCTTCAGCGTCTTGAAGTTTTTTACATACAAGTCATTGACTTGCTTGGTTAGGGTTACACCAAGGTACTTTATGTCTTTTGTGAAGGGTAATTTTTTTCCGCTAATTTCTTCCTCAGCCCTTTTGTCTTTTGTATACAGAAGGGCTGCTGATTTTTTTTTAGTTATTTTTATATCCTGCAACTTTGCTGAAGGTGTTTATGAGCTGTACATGTTCGCTGGTAGAATATTGGGGGTCACTCAGGTATACGATCTGCAAATAGTGATAAATTGAATTCTTCCATTCCGATTTGTGTCCCCTTGATCTTCTTCAGTTGTTTTATTGCTCTAGCAAGGACTTCCAGAATTTTGTTGAAGAGATATGGAGCAAATGAGGAGCCTTGCTTTTTCCCTGATTTCTGTAGAATTGCTTTAAGTTTCTCTACATTTAGTTTGATGTTGGCTATAGGCTTGCTGTATACTGCCTTCACTATATTTAGATATGTGCCCTGTATCCCTGATATCGCCAATACTTTAACCACAAATGCATTATGGATTTTGTCAAATGCTTTCTCAGTATCTAAGGAGATTATCATGTGTTTTTTGTTTGTTGTTTGTTTTTTCTTTCAATTTGTTATAATGGTGGATCACATTGTTGGATTTCTGTATACTGAACCACCCTTACATACCTGGTATAAACCCTAATTGGTCATTGTCAAAGATATCATTAGTCATGATATCTTTGATGTTCTTGTATTCAGTTTGCAAAGTATTTTGTTGAGTATATTTGCAACAAAGTTCATAAAGGAGATTGGCCTGAAATTCCCTTTCTTTGTTGGGTCTTTGTGAGATTTATGTACCAATGTGACAATGGCTTCTTAGAATGAGTTTTGTAGTCTTCCTTTTCTATCTATTTTGTGGAATAGTTTGAAGAGAACTGGCATTAGCTCTTCTTTGAAAGTCTGGTAGAATTCTGTGCTGAACCCTGGTCCTAGGATCTTTTTGAATGATAGACTTTTGATGACAGCTTCTATTTTCTTAGGGAATATAGGACTATTTAATATATATACCTGGTCTTAATTCAGCTTTGGTAAGTGGAATCTATCAAGAAAATTGCCCATTTATTTAGATTTTCAAATTTTGTGGCATATAGAATTTTGAAATAAGTTCTAATGATTGGATTTCCTCAGTGTCTGCAGTTATGTCCCTCTTTTCATTCATGATTTTGTTGATTTCGATGGTGTCTCTCTCACTTTTAGTTAGATTGGCTAAGGGTTTGTCTATCCTGTTGATTTTCTCAAAGAACCAACTCTTGGTTTCATTGATTCTTTGAATTGTTTTGTTTCTAATTGACTGATTTCAGCCCTGAGTTTGATTATTTCCACCCATTTACTCCTTTTTGGTGTGTCTGCTTCTTCTTTTTCTAGAGTTTTTAAGTGAGTTATAAAGTTGCTTGAATGAGATGTCTCACATTTCTTCTTGAAGGCACTTAGTGCTATGAACTTTTCTCTTGTGTCCCACAAGTTTGGGTATGTTGTGCCTTCATTTTCATTGAACTCTAGCAAGACTATAATTTCTTTCCTTATTTCTTCCATGACCCAGCTATCTTTTAGTAGCACGCTGCTCAGTTTACATGTGTGTGTGTAGGTTTTTTGCTATTTCTGTGTTATTGAGGTCCAGCTTTATTCCACGGTGATCAGATAAGATACATGTATAGCAATCTTCTTGTGTCTGTTGAGGCTTGCTTTGTGACCAACTGTATGCTCTATTTTGGAGAAGGTTTCATGAGATGCTGAGAAGAAGTTAAATTCTTTTGTGTTTGGGTGTAAGGTTCTGTAATTGTCTGTTAGGCCCATTTGATTCATGATCTCTGTCAGAGATATTGTTTAATTGTTTAATTTCTGTTTTGCTGACCTTTCCTTTGTTGAGAGTAGGGTGTTAAAGTCTCCCACTATTAATGTGTGGGAATATATGTGTGGTTTAAAATTTATTAATGTTTGTCTTACAAACGTGCCCTTGTTTTTGGGGCATAGATGTTCAGGACTGTAATACCTTCCTGATGAAATTTTATCTTGATGAGGATTATGTGTCTTTGCCAATCTCTTTTTTATTAATTTTGGTTCAAAGCCTATTTTATCAGATATTATAATGGCTACTCCTGCTTGCTTCTTTGGTCCATTTGCTTGGAAACTCATCTTTTAGCCTTTACCTTGCAGATGATATGATCGTATACCCAAGTGACCCCCAAAATTCTACCAGGGAACTCATACAACCTTCAGCAAATTGGCAGGATACGAAAATAACTCAAGAAATCAGTAGCCCTCCTGTATACAAACGATAAGAGGGCTGAAAAAGAACTTACAGAAACATAACAATGCCATACACACTTCCCACACATTTCCTTACTGGGGACTCAGCATGTAAAGCAATGAGCTTCAAGGGGATTTGCAATTCAAATCACCAGAAAGTAGAAGATGATGGAGGGACCTCTACGCTATAAGAAATTAGTTATCCTGATATTTTATCATTCAATACAATGACTAAAATCCAAATAACTTCCAAGGACTAAAGAATAAGACTGAAAATCTCTTTTGGGGAAAGTGTGGAATAATTACATAACAGAGTATTATTAAGCTAAGAAAATTACATTGTGATATTTTCAGGCAAATGGTTTGATCTAGAAAAAGTCATCTAAAATGCAAAAAGAGGAGATACAATGCGAATAAATTATAATAAATAAATACATAAGAAAAAAGGTGGTCAAGGTGATGAAATTTATACCTCTTCAGAACTGATGGCTTGTTCTAGTTGGGGATGAAGGGTGTGGGAAGGATGAACTCAGTTTTCTTTAGGAGACTTGGCACTGATACTCTGATCATTTTCCAATGATTAGATGAACAACACATATTTCAATTGATATATTAAAGAAAAAATAATTAGAGTTGCACATGGGTAGGAATTTAATCCTAGAAGCAATGGAAAATGAGTAATTATATTATATGGAATTCCCACATAGTCAATAAAAAATAATATGTTGAAAACTTTTACAGTGACTTTTAACATGGAGAAAATATTCTTCTAAAGGAAGGCACAGTTTGACTTTGTAAGGCATGCTTTCCAGCTGGCACAATTGAACTAGCAGTCTTTGCCCTAACAGTATGTTTAAAAGGTTTGTCTGGAGGACTACAGCCAGAAACACAGTTGTTCCTTTTTTCCTAGGCGTATAACATGGACCCATTACACTGCACTGAAGGCACAATTTTAAATGTAAACACCAAGATCAGAAGGCCTCCTCGCTGACCACTGAGTAGGACATAGCTGCCCATCTAACCAGGTCAGCCAAGTCAACCTGCTCATAGAGGCTTGGCAACACTAGTGTGGAACCGAACCAGCTGTCAAATAGTTTATTTCCCCTCATTTCTCCTATTGTACTCACAGATTTTCACTTTTTCAGCCAAACCAGTCCCAGGAATTGTCTGGTTTCTGAAGGAGTGTGGTAATTTGAATTCTGCCTCCTAGTTTTGGTAGATGCAGCTCTTATCTAAGTTCTATGTCTCAGAGTCTTTCCTTGGTGGTCTCTGCAAGCGGGGTGTTCTGAGTCTGAGAAGTAGATAGCAAGCTCCCTGAAACCTTGGGAACCAGACCACAAACTTTGTGTAACCTTGAGTGAATTCCTGGATGCCTTTTAGGTGGCTACTGTGAAAAAAACATTTGCTTTTACCCTTTGCTTTATTAGTATTGTTTTCTCATTCAGTAAACTGAGACTTGATCAGTAATCTGTCTTGTCTACAATATTCCTGTCTCTGTCCCCCATTCATACTCACTCTTTTAGGTGGATGCTTTCCTGTTTGTATAATATTCTTTTGAAATCTATACACCTTACCCTCATTTATTCAAATGCTGATTTCTCTCCTCTCCCCCAGTTACTGGTTTCAATCTGATATTGCATTATTTTAAACAGGCAAAAAGAAAGCAACTAGCCACAGTGTTGTGCAAAGTGAGGAGCCAGAGGACAGGAAAGAGGAAAAGAGCCAGAGGGCAGGAAATGAGTGGGAGAAAAGTGTGAGAGAGAGAGCTTGGAGAGAGAGCTGGAGGACAGATCTTGGAACTACATTGAGATGGACTGGACATAATATCTCACAAAAAGCAATTATAATGGTTAAAATCTAAAAGTTAGGAAAATATGAGGGCTTGGAGGTTTAGGAGGGAGTAACTATTGCCCAACATCATGTTCTAGGCTAACTAAATAAACCCAGTCTCTGTGTGTGGATTTGGTTATACAGCTGTTTTAGATTAACAGCAAGCTTTACTAAAGATAATAATTAGCAAATATTAATCTCACATGCACTTTTTGACCAACCTAAAAGATGGGTCATTTGGCACCCAAATAAGGGATCTTGAAAATGAGGGGCCTAGGAGTGATATAGCGGAATCTTGAGGAAGCACTATTCCTAATTTTCTGAGAAACTGCCAATTGATTTCCAAAGTGGTTGTACAAGTTTGCATTCGCACCAGCAATGGTAGGAGGGCTCTCCTTTCTCCATAACATCTCCAGGATATGTTGTCACTTGAGTTTTTGATCTTAGCCATTCTGGTGGTTGTCAAGTGAAATCTCAGGGTCATTTTGATTTGCATCTCTCTGATAGCTAAATCGAGCATTTCTTTAAGTGTTTCTCTGCCATTCTGTCCATGTGGATCAAAGATATCAACATAAAACCAGATACACTAAATCCTTTAGAAGAAAATGTGTGTAAGACATTGGAACTTATTGGCACAGGAGATAATTTCCTGAATAAAACATCAACAGCATAGGCTCTAAGAGCAACAATTGACAAATGGGAATTCACAAAGCTGAAAAGCTTCAGTAAAGCAAAGTACATAGTCATCAAAATAAAACAATAGCCTAAAGAGTAGGAAAGATCTTTACCAACCCTTCATCTGACAGATGGCTTATATCCAGAATATATAAAGAACTAAAGAAGTAACAAAACAGCAAATCAAGCAATCCTATTAAAAATGGGATACAGAGCTTTGTTTTAATATTACAAAAACTGGTTTTAAAAAATATTTATACATTTATGATGCAGGTACTATGGTTGTTTTTTGTCTTTGTCTCTGTTTTTTTTTTTTTTTTTTTTTCTCTGCATGTTTTTGTATTGGTTCCTGGTTTTACTTTGCTCATGAGGTCTAGGAAACTTGGAGAGTTTCCAATTTTGTTGAGGGAATCTGGAGGAAGGCCCAATTCCTCGGGAAGAGGTCCCTTAAGGATCTACTCCTTTTGGGACCAAGAGAGAGGGACACTGAAACTCTATTCTCTGTGATAATAGGGCTCCTGGAGACTGCTCTCCATCTGGAAACTGTGGAAAGGGCCATGGGGGCTCTGCTCCTTCTGGAATTTATGTGACTGTAGGGGACCCATGAGGGGGTTGACTCCTTCTGTGGGACTTGAGTATGGGCTGGTCAATTCCTGGTATTTGGGTATCCTGGTTACTCCAAGGTAACAATGTCACATTTCTGTTTTTCTTATGTATCTCTCTCTCTGTGTATGTTTATCTGTAGACTTGGATATTATTAAGCATGAGACAATTTGAATCAACATACCTGAGATAGGTCCTAGAACATCGGAGATAAATACTAAAACAAACAAACAAACAAAACCCACATTTTAAAATTATCAGGTATTTTACAATAGTAACCCTTGGGCAGTCTAACAAAGAACTTAAAACAGGTTCTCAACACTTTGGGGGGAATAAAAAACCTTGGTATTTTATTTTATTATGCTTACAAAGTAAAACCAAGCCATGATTTTTAAGCCAATTAAACAAAAATTGTAGTAATTAAAATATACTCATGTAAAAAAAAACTATAAAATATGTTGTTCTACATTTAAAATGCTGTAGATTCTTCAATGCAAAATGCTTGCTTATGATCTCTTACAGGAAAAAAAAAGGACTACAATTTTATGTTAGACCAAGGTTATGCATGGTTATATTCAGATCATTGTTAACCATTATATAAAATATTTGTCTGGCTGCCAGTACCTAAATAAATGATTTAATGTTGTTTATTTCTGTCTTATAGATTTGGTATGGCCAGCACAGCTCACTTTTCCTGAGGGCTTATAAACTAAGTATAGTTCTCTGATTAACGTTAAATAAAACTTTTGTCCTTTCATTTTTTTCTGTTAAGTATTAATACAACATAATAGGATTAATAAGATTTGCTAACGCCTTTATAAATGATGTTTAATTAAAAGTTTTGCTTTGAATTTAGTTTAAAAAGAATAGATTTAAAGTCATGCTAAAGATTATAGTTGAGTACAAGCTTGAATTTTGCCTAGTCTGTTGCTTTAGTTTTGTTGTTGTTTTTTAAGGTTAAATCTAAAATGGATAACCATAAACTTTACCTATGTATATCTGCCTAAAATTTGGTCCTAAAACATATATTTTAAAAATTTTGTTAATGTCAACAATACTTGGTTTCTGGTTTTTCCAGCTTTTGAAGGAATGCAAGTAAAACAGACTCTTAAATTTTCAGGAATAGGAAGAGGTCATCCTCTTTGCTTAATCAGGACAGCTTACCAATATCCCCTGTCCAGGTCATACGTTGAAATGCCTACTACTCTAAAGTTGGGGTGGCAGCTCAAGCCTTCCTTTGCACCCAGGCAAAGTGGGATATTGGAAAGATATTATTGTACCTTCCAATGGGAGTTAAAAATGACATATACAATGAGTTACCCATCCTGTGATTGAGGGGCCACTCTAGAATGAAAACCACTGTACAAGAAAAACAGCTGTGACTATTCCCATCCTTGAATTGAAGCCAGAGGTACTTAGCTCTCAAAAGGTAGGATGAACTGCTCCGAGATAGTTTTTAAAAAAATATGAGGGCAGGGTGAATTGTTTTGAGAAAACTCACAAATGGCCAAAAACTGCAAACAACTAGCTGTAAACTATCTTCATGCTATTCTTGCTGACCAATCAATATATAAAGCAAAAGTGGCCAGATTGTTAATTATAAAAATCCTGTGCTTTCTATGCTCAGGTTTGTCTCCTGCCTTTGGAGAGGCGACCCTATTGGGATTGGAAAACAAAACAAAACAAACAAACAAAGCAAAACAAAACAAAAAAACTCTTGCTTTTGCATTGAGTTGTGGTCTGTGGGAGTTCCTGGGAATAGCACAATCTTGAACTCCTGAGCTGTGAGACCTCCAGGTCTTACATTTGTTGTGTTTGGCCCAGAAAGGGCGTGCCACTTCCCCAACCCTCATCAAATTGAGCTTGGAGGTAGAGCTTTGAACAGGTTACTTTGATTTCTGTTTTGCTCTGTTTATTTCTGTCTTACCAATCTGTTTCTGGTTAGGCACCTATCTGGACTTTTTGTTTGTCTCATCAGTCATTGTGATAGACAGATATGTCAGAATATTGTTTGACTGGGAACTGGAGGACACTCCAGATTCCATTTGGGAGTCTAGATCTGGGATGGTCCTCCTCCCATCTATTTCTTCGTGAGGATGGCCACTGCCAGGCAGCCTCTCAGAGTTCTGTGGTGCCAACAGTAAGGGCATCCTTGTCTAATTGCTTGTCTTGTTCTCTTTGTCTCTATCATTTTTGCCGCTTTGACTTTCCTGATGGATGACTTTATTATGGGACAGACTGTGACTACACCCTTATCCCTAATCCTTGATCATTTATCACAGGTGAGATAAAGGGTTCATAACCTTTCAGTTGAAGTTAAAAAGGGGAAATGGCAAACTTTCTCTTCCTCAGAGTGTCCTGCTTTTCAGGTTGTATGGTCACTGGAGGGCACCCTTCACCTTGACAAAATCCTTGATGTCAAGATTAAGACCCTCCAGACTCCAGAAGGCCACCATGATCAGGTTCCCTATATTCTGACTTGGGAGAATCTAGTTCGTTACCCACCTCCTTGGCTGCGCCCCTTTATTCTTCCCACAGAGACTTCCCCAACAGCCATCTGTGCAGTCAAGGAGAAGATACTTGCCACTTCAGATATGGATCTCCTTCTTTTTGAACTTCTGCCTCCCTACTGCCAGTTCTCCCCCCAAGTAATCCCCCAGCAGGTATGCAGCAGAGTTCCATCAGCCCTTTGGCAATGTTGCAGTCACCACAAGATTCCAAAAGCAAAAGCGGTCCATCAGTGGGAACTCAGCCAGGCTCCATGGCCCTTCCTTTTCAGGCCTATGGGCCCCTTGATGGCTATGGAAATCAACACCTTCAGTGCTGACCTTTTTCTTCAGCTGATAGAAAGCCCATAACCCCCCCTTTTTCTGAAAATCCCCAAGCTCTAACTGATTTGTTTGAATCTGTCCTATTCTCATCCCAGCCTACTTGGGATGATTGCCAGAAACTCTTGAATGTCCTCCTGACTACTGAGGAATGGGGACAGGTCCTTTTTTAGGTGAGAAAGAATGTGCCAGGGATGGATGGGAGGCCCTTTGTCCTCTCTAATGAGATTAATGATGGCTTTCCCCTCACCCACCCAAACTGGTATTACAACACACCGGAGGTAGGGAGCTCCTAAAAGTCTACACTGGACTCTAATGGCAGGTCTCTGTGGGGCTGCTCTAAAGCTCACCAATTTGATGAAGGTGAAAGAGATGGTTCAGGGGCCAGATGAATCTCCCACAGGCTTTCTTAAATGGCTAATGGATGCATACCACTGGTTTACATCCAATAATCCTACCTCAGATGAGTATAGGGCAATGGTGACTATAACCTTTAGAGACCAGTCTGCCAGAGATATTTGTAGAAAGCTCCAGAAAGTAGAGGGTTTTCAGGATAAGTCACTAAAGGATTTAGTATAGGTAGCAAAGAAGGTTTTCTATAGCTGGGAGATGGAAGAAGAGAAGGAGGAAAGGAAACAGAAAGAACAGGAAGAGAAAGAGAAAGGGATAAGAGACAAGAAAGAAAGTTAATTAAGATTCTGGTCACCTTGGTTCAGGAGAATCGTAATGATAGGGAGAGAGTTCCTGGCAACTGGGGAGGCCCTCTGTCTAAGGATCAGTGTGCATATTGCAAGGAGAAAGGACACTGGATCAAGGATTGTCCTAAAAGGAAAAAAAAAAGCCAGAAAAACCAAACGCCCAAGCCCTGGAGACCTGGATTCTAACTGGGTGAAGACAGCTACTGGGGAAACAGGATTCAGTCCTCCACAAGCCCAGGATAACCCTTAAGGTGGAGGGGAAGCCAGTCCACTTCTTGGTGGACACTGACACCCTGCATTCTGTTGTGTTGCAAGAGTTTGGAGCTAAAAAAGGGAAGAAATCATGGGTCCAAGAAGCCCATACAGGACTTGAGGGAAGTTAACAAACAGGTCATGAATTTATACTCTACCATGCCTAACCCACATAACCTGTTGAGTTCCCTTCCCCCGACAGGGTTTGGTATATGTTCTTGGACCTTAAGGACACATTTTTTGTTTGTTTGTTTGTTTCCAACTCAGCCCTACCAGCCAAGACATTTTTGTTTTTTAATGGAAAGACCCAGGCTCAGGGGTTTAAGGCAAGCTTACATGGACTTGACTTCCTCAAAAATTCCCCTAAGATATTTGATGAAGCCCTACACAAGGACATGGTGCACTTCTGGGCCACCAATCCCCAGATAACTCATCTTCAATATGTGGGTGATATTCTATTAGCTGCAGATTCTAAAGAAACCTACATTGAAGCCACCAACTGGTTGTTCCAAGATCTTGGTGAGCTTGGCTATAGAGTAAGAGTGAAAAAGGCCCAGCTCTGCAGAAAACAGGTCAGTTATCTGGGTTATATAATAAGAGAGGGAAAGATATGAGGTTATATATTAAGAGAGGGAAAGAGATAGCTGTCAGAAGCTAGAAAAGAGATTGTATTTCATATTCCCCTTCTGAGGACTACTAAACAACTGAGGGAATTGTTAGGTACAGCAGGAACAGACTGTGTATTCTGGGATTTGCTGAGATGGCAGCCCCTTTGTATGCCCTTACAAAGGGGAATGATTCTTTCTTCAGGGGAAAGGATGTCCAAGCCACATTTGATAATATCAAAGAAGCCTTAATGTCGGCCCCAGCATTGGGACTTCCTTATGTAACCATCCATCTCCATGTGTCTGAGAATCAGGGAATGGCCAAAGAGGTGCTAACAGAGAAAATTGGACCCTGGAAGAGAACCAGAGCTTATCTATCCAAAAAGCTTGATTCAGTAGTGGCAGGATACCCATCCTGTCTGCGAATAATAGCAGCAGTGGCAGCACTAGTAAAAGATGCAGAGAAACAGACTCTGAGATAGGACCTCACCATCTATGTTCCTCATGCCCTTGAAAGTGTCATAAAGCAGCCACCTGATCACTGGCTCATGAATGTCCACATGACACATTACCAGGCTTTGCTCTTGAATAACCATAGAGTCACCTTTGCCCCTACTTCAGGACTAAACCCTGCCACTTTATTGCCCGATCCAGACATCCAGCCCCTGGAGCATGATTGTTTGCAGGTTCTAGGAGAGAAACAGGGATGGTGAAAGGACTTGAAAGATCAGCCTCTGCCTGACATCAAGGTGACATACTGTAAAGGCAGGGGCAGTGGTGGTAGATAGACATAAAGTAACATGGGCCCAGGTGTTGCTGAAGGGCACTTCTGCTCATCGAGCTGAATTGATTGCTTTAACCCAGGCATTAACTCTGGAAAAGGGTAAAAAGATAAACATCTACACTGATAGTCAGTATGCCTTTGCAACAACCCATGTGCACAGGGCCATCTATCAGCAGAGAGGCCTGCCAACATCAGCTGATAAAAGATAAAATAAAAATTAGATTCTGGCTTTGCTCAATGCCTTGTTGCTGCCTGCAATGGTAAGCATTCTTCATTGCCCAGAGAAGAATGACTAAACTACTCAGAAAGTGACTTAAAGCTAATATGGCAAAAACAGGAGATATTTGACACCAATGTGGGGGCATGGATTGACTCCAAAGGTAAGGTCATTCTACCACAGGAAGATTCTGAGATATTAATAACACAGATGCATAAGTGGACTCACTTGAGAGCAAAGAATTGGCTGAAGTTGCCCACCAATCCCAGTACCTAATACTAAAACTCACTGCCCTGACTGAGAGAGTGACAAGGGCTTGTGAACCTTGTCAGAGGGTAAACATAGGTAAGAGTTTCCAGAGCCCAGGGAAGCGGCTGAAAGGAACTAGACCTGGAATGCATTGGGAAGTGGATTTCACTGAAATTAAACCACCCAGGTAAGGCAATAAATATCTTGGGATTTTTGTTTTGTTTTGTTTTTTTGTTTGTTTGTTTGTTTGTTTGGACACTTTCTCAGGATGGGTGAAAGCTTTTCCCACAGAGAAAGAAACTTCCCTGGTCATGGCCAAAAGGATTCTTGAAGACATTTTTCTTTGTTCGGTATTCCAAAAGTAATTGGGTCAGACAATGGGCCAGCCTTCATTGCTCAGGTAAGCCAGGAGGTGGCCAGGTTTCTGGGGCTTGATTGGAAATTACATTGTGCTTATGGACCCCAAAGTTCAGGACAGGTAAAGAGAATGAATAGAACTCTCAAAGAGACTCTTACCGAATTGACCATGTAGACTGGTGGTGACTGGGTGGTGCTCCCTCCCTTGGCCCTTTTTAGAGTCAGAAATACTCCTTCCCTATTAGGCTTAACTCCCTTCGAACTACTATATGTGGTTCTTGTTCCCCTGACTCTTCTTGGGGACCCCCTTGACATAACTAGTGGTAACTCTGACTTGTTGTCCAGGCTGAAAGGACTACAACTTATTCAGAAAGAGATTTGGAGCAAGGTTAGCAGTGCATATGTGCCTGGGTCTTTGGAGGTTCCCTATCAGTTCCAAGTTGGAGATCTGGTGTACTTGCAGCAACACCAGAGCCAGAATCTGGAACCTCAGTGGAAGGGTCCTTACTATGTCCTGCTCACCACTCCAACCGCCATCAAAATAGAGGGCATTGCAGCTTGGATCCACATGTCACATGTCAAGCCTGCTCTTCATCGTCTTGCCAACACCCGGAAAGTCCAAGCCTCCAGCATCCCGTTAAAACAGTAACTCATCAGGGACAATGAACTCTCTGAACAGTGGACAGACAATGGTACTGCTGGGTGGTGCTGTTTGTATTCAATTGGGTAACTATTGACGGGAGCTTTGGCTATCCTCACCAGGCTCGCAGGGGCCTGGAAGCACTGTATGGTTAAACCCTGTAATTGCAAGGATGGGGTGATGAAAGGCAGAGCCTTACTAAATGGTGAGATTTGGGGGCCCAACAAGGCCTATGCTCAAGTTGAGTGTGGCAATAAATGGGCATATATAGCCCTACAATCTTGAGGGAGAACTCCAAGTTTAGAATGGCATTGTGTAACCAAGCCTAAAATGATTCCTTATGTAAATGGGCACCCCTGGCCTTGCCCTTGTGATACCTATCAACAGGCTGTGCATAGCAGTTGCTATGGGGTTGTGCAACAATGTACTGGAAAAGATAACATCACCTATTTCACTGTCATATTAAACCAGGTCAGGGGGGAGGGGAAGATAGATGATTGGTCCCACAACATGCCACGAAGAGGCCATGGATCTACATTACTCCAAGCCCCTTGTTCAGGGATGATAGGAAAGCCTGTATGCTGGGAGTAAGGTGCCCCCTATTCACCTCTCAGAGGGAGGAGGGCCACAGGATCAGGTCAGACAAGAACAGGTTAAACAATGCATTGAAGAGTTAATAAAGAATAGTTGTCCCTCAATTACCACCCTCTGGTTCATCCTGATAGTAAAGGAAAACTTATTTTAGAACCCCAGACTATACGTGTTATTACTGCCACTCATAGCCTCCTAATCCTTCACTTGCAAGTGACTGCTGGCTCTGCCTATGAAAAGGGCAGCATGTTCCTCTGGTACTTCCTGCTTCTAATGCCACTTATTCCAATGCTGAGGGGTCCCTGCCAACCAGCACCCCCTATGAGAGTGCAGCCTCTCTTCAACCAAAATGTTACCTGTTTGACTAAACCCTACAAAAATGATAGCCCAGATCTACCTGTAATTGATGCTAACTTTTGGACATCTCCACAGCTCTCTGCCCTGACAATAACACTGTTTTCTTATCTGGCAATAATGAAGCCTACTATACGTTTTTGCCCACAGATTAGACTGGGACCTGTGTACAGGCAACCTTACTCCCTGATATTAGCATCATTCCAGGGGATGAGCTGGTCCCAGTCCCCAGGTTTGACTTAATGGCTGGAAGAATGAAAAGAGCCATTCAGTTCATTCCACTGTTAGTGGGAATTTGTCCATAGGCACTGGGTCAGCTGGTTTGGGTGTCTCATTATATAAATAAAACAAACTGTCCCAACAGTTAATTTTTGATTTACAATTGCTTTTGAGCACTATCACTGACCTCCAAGCTCAATTCCTTAGCAGAAGTAGTTCTCCAGAACTGGAAAGGATTACACCTCCTTACAGCTGAAAAATGAGGAATCTTCTTAGCCCTACAGGAGCAATGCTCTTTTTACACTAATAAGTCAGGTATTGTTAAAGGAAAGATTAAAAAATTACAAGAAGATCTTGGAAAAAAATTAATAGAATTAATTAGAATCTCCTTTGTAAAATGGTTTTAATGGACTGCTCCCCTATGTGCTTCCCTTGCTGAAACCTCTTGCTACCCTTTTGCTCCTTATCACAATAGTACCCTGTATTGTCAACCGTATACTGGCTTTCCTTAGGAAATTTGTAAGTGCAGTTCAGGTCCTGATGCTCCAGAGGCAGTATCAACCTCTCCCTGTGGATGATCCACAATTTTAGGGTTAACACTGGGGCAAAAAGAAAAGGAGGGGGATGAGGGGCCACCTGAGAATGAGAACAACTGTAAAAAAAAAAAAACAGCTGTGACTATTCCCATCCTTGAAGTGAAGCCAGAGGCATGTACCTCTCAAAAGGCAGGATGAACTGCTCTGAGATAGCCTTGAATCAAAGCCAGAGGCGGAGAGTTCTCAAAGGGCAGGATGAACTGCTCCAAGATAGTTTAAAAAAAATAAAAAATAAAGGGTGAATTATTTTGAGAAAGCTCACAAATGACCAAAAACTGCAAACAACTAGCTATAAACTATCTTCACTCTATTCTTGCTGGCCAATCAATATATAGAACAAAAGTGGTCATATTTTTAAGTATGAGAACCCTGTGCTTTGCATGTTCAGTGTCCTTTCCTGCCTTTGGAGGGACAACCCTATTGCAATTGGAATAATAATAATAATAATAATAATAATAATAATAATAATAATAACCCCTCTTGCTTTTGCATGGAGTTGTGGTCTGTGGGAATTCCTGGGAAGGGTGCAATCCTGAACTCCTGAGCTGTGAGACCCCAGGTCTTACATGAGAAAGTGGATCATCGCATAATTACTAGACTAATGGTTCCTTTGGAGACACTTTGGAGAAACACACACACTCTACTCCTGGGGCAATGTTCCTGCATTTACAGTCATAGATTGTACTAATCTATCGATAAGGGTATTAAAAACTTGGCTAAGGGCAGTCTAAATTCCTTTGTTTTAGAAAAAGCTTAATCATCCTTTTTCCCATTACTGCTAATGGGAAACATTGTAGTGAGACATTTTAAGAACAATGTTATCTATTCAGTTGAATGTATATATTACAATCTTACTAATTGTGTTAGTGCTGATAACAATGCTCTTTCACTATTGGTTGTTAAGCAACCTGCTTTTTTTATGATTCCTGTTAGGGTTTCTGATTCTTGGTATGATGAAACAGAATTTAATTGGACTCAGGTTTAGAATCACCTTGCTGGTATTTGGTCTACCAAAAACTTCTCATTGAACATGTTAATGATTAGAAATTAGATCCATGACATAGAATCTGCAAAAAACAAAACAAAACAAAACAAAAAACTAGCTTAGAATTGGCCAATACAGCCTGGGATATATTTACTAGCCTCAGGAGTTGATTTTCATTCTTTGACTCTTTGCTAAAGTATGGACAGACACTTGGCTGGCCAGGCAGGTATGGGTTTGTTGGCCTGTGCCCTGGTTCCTTGTGTATTACACTTCCTTTTTCAACAACCTCAACTCATGCAAGTGCAGTTGCTTGATTTTAAATTAAAGATCTCTATCCACCTCATTTGTTATGGAGTAAGTCAATGATGTGTAAAAGTAAACTTGTGGTTTTTCCAACCTAAGACAGGTTCATAAAATCTGCATACAAGAACTGGATGACCAGTAAGGAAAATGCATATTAAGATAGGCTCTCCATAAAACAAAGAAGGGGGAACTGAAGGAGTCTGGTAATTGGAATTCTGTCTCCTGGTCAGGGCAGATGCAGGTCTTATTAGGTTCCATATTTCAGAGACTATACTTGGTAGTCTTTGCAAACAGGGTGTTCTGAGCTTGAGAGGTAGATAGCAATCTCGCTGCAACTTTGGGATCCAGAGAGCAAACTTGATGCAAACTTGAGTCTACTAATAGTGAGGGATAAAGTTCCAAAAGGCCAAATATTGTGACCAAACCAGTGTTCCACTAGGGAGATTGGGTGTCAGTTAACTGGTTTGTTGGGCCAGGGAATCCTATGGAAATTTTCAAGAAAACTTGGCTGTTGTTATTAAAATATGTTGTTCTCTGCCCTCAAATGATAGATCAGTTCAATGTTGTGCAATCCAGCGAGATGCTTCCTTTTACATCAAATGGGAATGCATACAGAGACCCACAATCTGGTATTATGCAGAGAGAGATCTTAAAACATCCAGGTATAAATGGGTATTCCCTATGAAATTCTTCCTCCCAGTCATATGGAAAGCCTGCAGGAGAGTAGGCAGGAAGAGTATCATAAGTAGAGGGAATTGAGGACACAAGGAAAACAAAATCCTGAGAATTAGACCAGACAAGAAGATGATGCAGGAACACATGATGATACCAGAAAAGCTAGGGTCAGATAGAAGGAGGAGGAGAACCTCCCCTATCACTGACCTATAAAAAAGGCCTAAGAGTAGGAGAAGGATGGTGGATGGGACTGGAAAGAGAAAAAAGAAAGGGGAAGCAGAGGGGAAACAAAGTGAACAAAACATAATAAATAAATACATAAGAAAAACTGTGATCAAGGTGATGAAGTATAGAGCACTTAGGACTGAGGGCTTCTTCTTGTGGGTGATGAAAGTGTGGAGCAAGGATGAAATTGTTTTTTTTTTTTTTTTTTAAGGTTGGCACTGAGGCACAGATCATGTTGCAATGAGTATATGAGCAATACATTCTAGAATTGATGTATTTTAAATAAAATAAAATCCTGTGACACATAAGTAGGAATTCGAACCTGGGACAATGGATACAGAGTGTATTGTATATTATTTCAAATTCCCATATAAGTAAAAAAAAATAATATGTTGACAACTTTTACAATGACTTTTAATATTTAGAAAAGATCCTGCTCTAGTAGGGTAGAGTTTGACTTTGTAAGGAATGCTTTCCAGGAACACATTATGTATCAGAGAATCCTACCCATGAACTAGTGTTTACCCAAATACTTCAGAACTCATGAGCTCAGGTGGCATCTCATAACAAGCAGTCATGGAAAAAAACACTACATTTAGAGGGGTTTTCTGAAGGAACACAGCAAAACTCACAATTAATCTTGTGTCCTAGGCATATAGCACAGACCCATTTCTCTGTCCTGAAGGACTAGTTTGAAATGCAATCACCAGGAACAGGAGGGTTCCTAACTAAGCACAGAGTAGGACACAGCTGCCAATCAAGCCAGGTCACCCAAGGCACCTCTGCTCATAGAGGGTTGGTAACAAAAACGTGAAACAGCCCCAGCTGTCAAAGAGTTCACTGCCCCTCTTTTCTCCTTTTACACTCAACAATCTTTCTCTGTTTCAGCCAAACCAATCTCAGAAATTGTTTGGTTTCCTTCTCTTTTTCATGTTCTTAAAGACTCAATCCACCAGGGAACCATAGAAACTGCTAGCCTATTATGTCAATAATAATGTGAAGGTATATTTAGTGAGAACCAGAATAACTGCTCAGTTTAAAGTTACAACCTAAGAATTTCAGATCCAAGAACACAGTAGAAGACCACTTTGTCATTTTGTACATTCCCCTTAATCCCACATCACTTTGAAGCTTCCCTACTTGGGAAGCTGTCCAACTAAATGAACATTGAAGTTTCATTTCCTATTTGATATTGTCACAGAGGTAAACAGGAGTAAAGGTATGGAATCAGGTTAAAGGATGAGATAAAGGCCTGTTGGATATCACAAGAAAAAGTCTTGTGTGAAAGGATCGCAGATACTGGACACAACTAAAGTTTGTTTACTCATCTGCATGGAAACCTCAAGACTCTCTCAGGTGCTGTTTGCCTGAGGGGGAAAATGATGTCAAGAAACAGGTGAACTCTTATATTTATGGTTGTGAGCCTACCCTTTAAAGGCTGAGCCTTCCCTTATTTGTAATAGCCAGAAGCTGGAAACAGCCCAGATGCCCCTCAGTGGAGGAATGGATGTACAAATTGTGGTATATCTACACAATGAAATATTACTCAGCAATAATAATAATAATAAAAGGAAATCATGAAATTTGCAGGTAAATGGTGAGATCTGGAAAAGATCATCCTGATTGAGCTATCCCAGAAGCAGAAAGATGCACATGGTATATACTCACTCATATAGACATATAATATAGGATAAATCTACTAAAATCTGTACACCTAAAGAAACTAATCAAGAGGGGGGACTCTTGCTAAAATGCTCATTTCCTATCCAGAAAGGCAAAGAGTCTGGAAATCAGAAGAAGGAGAAAAGAGGGAACAAGTCAGGACCTTGACACAGAGGACCTGTGAAAAGCTCTGCCCTGCAGACTATCAATGTAGATGCTAAGACTTATGGGCAATGTTTGGGCAGAATGCAGGGAATCTTATGAAATAAGTCGGAAATAGTCAGATCTGGAGAAGACAGGAACTCCACAAGAAAGCAACAGAACCAAAAAATATGAGCATAGGAGTCTTTCCTGAGACTGATACTCCAACCAGGGACTATGCATGGAGATAACCTAAGACCCCTGCACAGATGTAGCCCATGACAGTTCAGTATCCATGTGCCTTCCATTGTAATAGGAACAGGGACTGTCTCTGAGATGAACTGATTGGTCTGCTCTTTAATTACCTCCCCCTGATGGGGAAGCAGCATTACCAGGCCACAGAAGAAGACAACACAGCCGCTCCTGATGAGACCTAATTGACTAGAATCATAAGGAAGGGAAAGAAGTCCTCCTCTATCAGTGGACTTGGGGAGGGGCATGCATGCAGAGGGTGGAGGAAGGGAGGGATTGGGACTGAAGGAGGGAGAGAACTACAGGGGGGACACAAAGTGAATAAAGTGTAATTAATAAATAATAAAAAAGAAACAGGTGAAAGCCAGTAAGAGTTTTGAAGCTAGTTATTAATGAGGCCAAGTGGACAGCTTGCTTGAGAGAAAGGCTGAGCAGCCATAATGCCTCAATCTGGGCAGTTGAAAGCACACAACCCAGAGATGACATTTCCTGTGCCCAAGAATATTAGTTCAAGAAAAGTGTCACATATTTCTTTCAAGTGGTCATTAATAAAGTTACTTGTCCTTGATGAGTTTAACAGCATCCCAGACTCCATTATTGTTTGTTAAAGGCACAGATATATCCTCAGCGAATTACTTACTGTGAAAATGCTCCTTGACCAAGGCAAATATTTGAACAAAAGTGTTTAATTAGGACTTTGCTTATATTTTCACAGAGACCATTCAGGATGTCAAGTCAGCAAGCTATAGTCATTCAGCAGAACTGAGAGTGTTTCTTACTGAAACACAAGTGGCAGGCAGAGAGAGGGAGACAGAGAAAAAGCTAGAGAGAGACTCAGAAATAGAGAGATGGAGATCGACAAAAACAAAAATATAAAGTGACAGAGACTGAGAGATAGAGTTTCCATTCTGTGTGGTCACATTCATTGGCATATCAACCTTACAGCATACCATTCTATATTATAATTTCAATAGGAATTATATTATCTAACAATACCATAACTCCTAACCATTCCCAGATATTTCTTTACAGGGGGCGACGAGTGTAAATAGATGAGCTTCAAGGTGACATTGCAATTCAAATCGCCAGGAAGTGGAAGACGGAGGAACTTCTAGGCTAAAATAGCATAGGTACATTGATAGTTTCTCATTCAATACAATGAGTAAAGTCCCAGCAAATTCCAAGGACAAAAGAGAGGTACTGACAATCTGCTTTGGGGAAAATGTGGAATATTTTCATAAGGGAGTAATATTCTTCTAAGAAAATGATATCATGATCTTTTCTGCTCAATGGACAGAATCAGGAAAAATCATTATGTGTGAAGTAACTTAAATGCAGAAAGACAAAATGCTATGCATTCACTTATTAGGAAGTCTTTTAATAGTGGTTGATAAAGTCCGAATGGGCCATCTGTTGTGACCAAACCAGTCTTCCACTAGTGGGACTGGGTAGCAGTTAATTGAGTTGTTTGGCCAGGGTATCCTACTGAAATTTTCAAACAACACATGCTGTTTTTATTAAAATATGTTACTCTCTGCTCTCAACTGATAGATCAGTGGCACATTCTTGTTTACACAGAGATGCTTCCTTCTTTCTCAAATGTGATTGCATGCAGAGCCTCACAGTCTGATATTATGCAGAGAGAGACTTTAAAACTCTTAGCTACAATGGAATTTCCCTATGAAATTCTAATTTCCTGCAGAAGAGGAAGCAGGAAGAGTGTCATAAGTAGAGGGAATTAAGGACAGAAGGAGAACTATGCCCTGAGAAAGAATCAGACTGCAGAGGAAGATAATACAGCCAGCCTTGATGAGAGCTGATAAGCTAGGATCAGTTAGAAGGGGGAGCAGGAACTCCCCATCGTGGAACTGGAGAAGAACATAGGGGTAGAAGAAGGAGGCTGGGTGTACTGGAAGTAGAAGACAGAGAGGGCAGCAGAGGAGATACAAAGTGAATAAATCATAATAAATAAATACATAACAAAAACTGTGATCAAGCAAAGAGCTCTTCAGGAATCACGGCTTCTTCTTGGGTTTGGGGCCTGCTGGGAGCCAAGGCTATTTACTGAAGCCAAAGTCAAACAGTGAGAGAGGTCATTTAGTGGAGACCTAAAGCTATTTATTGAAAGAGTTACATAGGACCCTAAATCATGGGTGATAGATTTATGAGGACATGTGTCTGTTAGTTTTAGAGCATCCATGAGATATCTTAAGAAAACATCCTTATAGTATCTTGCAGGTGCAATATTTAACCCGTGAAAGCACTCTTCCTATATCCTGCAGCAGTAATTTAGCCTTCCCCCTTGCCTGCCTTCTCCCTATATAAGTTGGGTAAAAATTTCTAATAAATGAGACCTTGATCAGACAAGCAAACTTAACCCCATTATTCTTGTTTCTTGTTCCTTCCCCCATTCCTTCCAGCCTCCTTTCTTTAGGAACCCATTGAATTCCAGCGGGTCAGGGCAGGTGCCAGGGTGCAGCAATGGTGAACTCAGTTTCTTTCAAAGGGATTGGCACTGACACTTTGATCATGTTCCAATGAGTAGTTGAATTGGTGTATTTTAAAGAAAAAAAATTACTGTGACACATGGGAATTTGAATCTGGGAGCAATGGCAAAGGAGTGTAATGTATATTATATAAAATTCCCACATAGTCTATAAAAATAATATGTTGACAACTTTTACAATGACTTTTAACATGGAGAAAAAGATTCCTTTAAGTTGGGCAGAGTTTGACTTGTAAGGCATTCTTTCCAGAATCATTATGCAGCAGAGTATCCTAGCCATGAACTAGTGGTTCCAAACTACCTCAGATCCCAAGAGCTCAGTACCTCTAAAGATTATGTCCTGGCACTAACACTACATGCAGACATTTTGTGTGGAGTACCACAGCTGCTCTTTACTCCTAGGCATATAACATGGACCCATTCTCTGTCCTGAAGGACAAGTTTTAACTGTAAACCCCAGGTTCAGGAGGATTGCTCACTGAACATTGTGAATGTCAAGCTCCCGATACAACCATATCAGCTAAGCCAACCCTACTCATAGAGGTTTGCTGACACTAATGTGGAATAGAATCAGCTATAAAAGAGTTTACTGCCCCTCAGGTCTCATTTTACACTCAACAATATTTCACTCTTTCAGACAACCAGTCCCAGGAATTGTCTTGTATCCTTCGCCTTTCCCTGCTCTTAAAGACTCAATACCCCAGGGAACCCTGAACCATGGGAACCTATTATATCAATAAATATGTGAAGGTACACTTATTGAGTTCTCAAGTAAATGCTCAGTTCAAAGTCACAACCTAGGACATTTCAAGTCAAAGACCACCTTCTCATTAGGTCCATTCCCCTTAATCCCACATCACTTTGAAGCTTCCATATTTAGGAAGCTGTACAATTAAATACACATTAAAGTATCATTTCCTACGTGATATTGTCACAGAGGTAAACAGGAGTAAATGTGTAGGATCTGGATAAAGGGATAAGATAAAGGCTTGTTGGGTTTCAGCTGCCTCAATTGGAAAATGATGTCATGAAACAGGTGAAAGCCAGTAAGAGTTTCAGGAGTCAATTATTAAAAGTGCCAAGTGGACAGCCTGCTTGAGAGATAGGGTGAGAAGCCCTATATGCCACAGTATGGACAGCTTAAAGCACACAAACCAGAGATGTCAGTTCATGTGTCCAAGACTCTACAGGAAGTGTCACATATTTCTTTCAAATGGTCATTAATAAAGTCACATATCCTTGGCATGTGACTTTCACATTATCACAGATTCTATTCTTATTGGTTAAATGAAGAGATATGTCCTCAGTCAGCAAAGTACTTACTGTAAAAATTGTCCCTCCCCAAGGCAACTCTTTGTACAAGAAGTGTATAATTGGGTTTGTTTATATTTGTCCAGAGACTCTCTATGGTGTCATGTCATCAAGCAGTCATCTTGTTGTACTCCTCAGAAAAACTGAGAGGATTTCATACTGAACCAGAAGGAGCATGCAGAGAGCTGGAGACATAGAGAGACAAAGAAAGAATGAGATAGAGAGACAGATTCAGAAAGAGAGAGACCTAGACCAACAGAAACAATGATAGAATGTGACAGAAATCAAGAGACAAGACTTCATCCTGTCTGGTCACATTCATTGACTTATCAAACTTATAGCACATCCTGTAATGTAATTGCAATTATATTATCTAGCAAGACCACACTTCCCAGGCCTTCCCAGACATTTCCTCAGTGGAAACTAAGCAGGTAAATAGATGAGCTTCAAGAGGACATTACAATTCAAATCACCAGGAAGTGGAAGAAGGTGGAGGAACTTCTAGGCTAAAAGAATATAGTTATCCTGAAAGTTTGTAATTCAATACAAAGATTAACAACCCAGCAACATATAAGTACTAAAGAATAGTAGCAACAAACTCCTTTGGGGAAAATGTGCTATACCTCCACAACAAAGTATTATTCAGCTAAGAAAATTACAACAAGATATTTTCAGGCAAATGGATAGAACCAGGAAAAATCATCCTGGGTGAAGTTACTAAAATGCAGAAAGACAAATATGGTATAGATTCACTTCTTAGGAGGTTTTCTAATAGTGGGTGATTAAGTTCCAATAGGACATCCATTGTGACCAAACCATTATTTCACTAGGAGGGTTGGGTGGCAGTTACTTGAGTTGTTGGCCAGGGCATCCTATGGAAATTATCAAGTAACCCAGGCTGTTGTTATTAAAATGTTTTTTTTTTTCTGGCCTCAACTGGGATCGATGCCATGTTCTTGGATCCACAGAGATGCTTCCTTCTGCATCAAATGGGATTGCATACATAGACCCACAGTCCGATATTATGCAGAGAGAGACCTTAAAACACCCAGCTCTAAGTGGGATTTCCCTATGAAATTCTACCTTCCCTCAGTTCTCTTCTAAGCCTGCAGAAGAGGAGGCAGGAAGAGTGTCATAATTAGAGGTAACTGAGGACTCGGGAAGAACAATGCCCTTAGAATCAGGTTGCAGAGGAAAATGATGCAGCCAGTCTTATTGAGACCTGATAAGCTAGGTTCAGATAGAAGCGTGAGGAGGACATCCTCTTTCAGGTAACTAGAAAAAGGGTATAGGGATTGAGAAAAGAGGATGGGTGGAAATGGATAGTGAAGATGGAAGGTACAGCAGAGGGGATGCAAAGTGAACAAATCATAATAAATAAATACATAAGAAACAATGCTTCTGGGATAGCTCACTCAGGATGATCTTTTCCAGATCTCACCATTTACCTGCAAATTTCATGATTTCCTTGATTTGTTTTGATGAATAATTTTCCATTGTGTAGATGTACTATTTCTGTATCCATTCCTCCATTGTGGGACATCTGGGTTGTTTCCTGGTTATGGCTATTACAAATAAACCTGCTATAGACATTGTTGAAAAATGTTCTTATTGTGTACTTGATCCTCTTTTGGATATATGCCTAGGAGTGTTATAGCTGGTTCTTGAGGAAGTGCTATTTTTAGTTGTCTTAGAAAGCGCCAGATTGATTTTAAGCATGAGAACTTTTCATACCAAACCACAAGTGGCAGGCAAAGAGATGGAGAGTGAGAGAGAGAGAGAGGGAAAAAAAGAGCTAGAGAGATAGATTCAGAAATAGAGAGACCAAGACTGACAGAAACATAAATAAAAGGTGTATTAGCCCTTCAGCAAAACTGAGAGCTTTTCATACAGAACCAAAAGCAGCAGGCATAGAGAGGGAGACTGAGAAAGAAAGAGCTAGACAGACCTATGGAAAAATAGAGAGACAAAGACAAACAGAAACAAACATAGAATGTGACAGAGACTGAGAGAAAGAGACTCCATTCTGTCTGTTCACTTTCATTGGCATATCAACCTAAAAGCACACCCTCCCATACTATAACTCCAATAGGAATTAAATTATCAAACAAGGCCATACCATGTAACTTTTCCCAGACTTTTCCTCACTGTGGACTAATCTTGTAAATAGAAGTGCTTGAAGAGGACATTGAAATTCAAATCACCAGGAAATGGAAGAAATTAGAAGGACTTCTAGGCTAAAAGAACATAGTTATCCTGAAGTTTCTCATTCAATACAATGATTAAAACCCCAGCAACTTCCAAAGACTAAAGAACAGGACTGACAATCACCTTGGGGAAAAATGTGAAATATTTCCATAACAAAGTACTATTCAGCTAGAAAATGACATTGTGATAATTCCAGGCATATGAATGGAATCAGGAAAAATAATCCTGGGTGAAGTAACTAAAATGCAGAAAGACAAACTGGTATGTGTTCACTTATTTGGAGGTCTCCAAATAGCAGGAGATAAAGTTCCAATAAGCCATCTATTGTGAACAAACCAGTCTTTCACTAAGCAAATAGGGTGGCAGTGAATTGAGTTATTGGTTATCATCGTACGGCAATTTTCAAGCAACTCAGGTTGTTGTTATTAAAATATGTTGCTCTCTGCCCTCACCTGATAGATTAGTGTCATGTTCTTGGATCACAAAGTTGCTGCATTCTGCTTCAAGTGGGATTGCATACAGAGACCCACAGTCCAATATTATGCACAGAAGAGACTTTAAAACACTCAGCTCTAAATGGGATTTCCCCATGAAAGTCTACCTTCCCTTAGTTCACTGCTAAGCCTGCAGGAGAGGGGGCAGGAAGAGTATTATAATTAGAGGGAATTGAGGACACAAGTATAACAATGCCCTGAGAATCAGGTCACAGAGGAAGCTGATGCATCCAGCCTTGATAAGTCCTGATAAGCTAGGTTCAGATAGAAGGGGAAGAGGACCTCCCCTATCAGGGAAGTAGAGAAAGGGCATAGGATTAGAAGATGAAGGGTAGGTCAGACTGGAAGGAGAAGAGAAAGGAGGTAGCAGAGCTGATACATAGTGAACAAATCACAATAAATAAATACACAAGAAAAACTGTGGTCAAGAGGATGAAGTATAGACCTCTTTCTGATCTATGACTTCTTGGAGGTGGTTACAGTGTGTAGCAAGGGTGAACTTAGTTTTCTTTATGGGACTTGGACTAAGATTTGATCATGTTCCAATGACTATATAAACAACACATACTTGAATTGGTGTATTTTATTTTATTTTTTTATTATTTTTTTAATTTTATTTATCAGTTACATTTTATTAACTCTGTATCCCAGCCGTGTCCCTATCCCTCATTCCCTCCCAGTCCCTCCCTCCCTCATCTCCACCATGCCCCTTTCCAAGTTAAGCAACAACAAAAATTTTAGTGTGATACATGGTTATGAATTTGTACCTGTGAGTAATGGAAAAGGAGTGTGTTGTATACTATATGAAATTCCAACATAATCTGTAAAAATAATATGTTGACAACTCATACAATGAGTGTGAAAATGGAGAAAAGATTCCACTAAACAAGCAGTCCTGGCACTGACACTACATTTAAAGGGTTTTTCTGGAGCACCACTGAAGGAAACAAAGCTGTTCTTCTGTCCTAAGCATATATCATGGACCCATTTCTCTGTCCTGAAGCCCGAGGTATTACTATACGCACCATGACCAGGAGGGTTCCTCACTGAAAACTGATTAGGATATATCTTGCTTGAGAGAAAGCTTGAGCAGCCCTCCATACCTCAATCTGGGCAGCTAATAACACACAACCCAGGAATGACAGTTTCTTTCCAAGACTCTTAGGTCAGGAATAGTGTCACATATTTCTTTTAAGAAGTCATTAATAAAATCGCCTGTTATGACAGCAAAATGGAATTTTGACATTACAATGGTATTATGATATCACAATACTATTATGGCATAGCAATACTATTATGACATCATAATGGGGTTACAAGTTCAATATGCTATTATGACATCACATTGATATTATGATATCACATTGAAGTTATGATATCACAATGCTAATATGACCTCATATGGTATGATATCAAAATGGAATTATTACATCACAATAATAATATATAATAACAATTCAATTATGACTGATATCACAATTCTATCATAACATCACATAATTATTATCATATCACAATAGTATTATGACATCACAATGTTATTGCATCATCGTTTTATGACATGACAATGGAATTTTCACTTCACATTGGCATTGTGAGCTCAAAATACTATTTAATCATTACAATGATATTATGATATCAAAATGGTATTTTGGTATCACAATGGCATTATGACATCACAATAGTATGCCATGTCAATGCTATGATAACTTCACAATGTTATTATGACATCACCATGGTATGATGACAAGGCAATGTTGTCATGATATCCCAATGGTATTATGATATCCCAATGCTATTATAACATCACAATACTATTATGATATCATAATGCTATTATGATAACCCAATGTTATTGTATCTTCACAATGATATGAGATGGCAATGATGATATGACATCATAATGCTATAATGGCTTCACAATAGCATGTTGTATGTAATGATTAATATTTACTATTGGTTTATCGTTTATTAATCCTTGTTGTTAATTCTAAACAGCTATATAACCAATTCACCACACAGAGACTGTGTTTATTTAGTTAACTTAGAACAAAATGCTGGTCAATAGTTACTGCCTCCTCAACCTTCAAGCACTCATAGTTTCCTAATATTTAGATTTTACCCATTATACTTTCGTTTTGTGAAGTCTTAGGTCTGGTTTATTCTCTCCTTGCTGTTCCAAGATCTCTCTTCCCTCTCTGCTCTCCAATCTCTGCTCCCTTGCCCTCTTTCCTCCCACTCATTTCATTTTCTCTGGCTCTACCAATTGCTCAATATTGTGGCTATTTGCTTTATTTTGGCCGTTTACACAAAGTTGAGACAGGCTGCATAGAATAAGTATCACAATGCAATATCTGGATTGAAACCAGAGACAGGGGGTGTATAAATCAGCATTTGAATGTACAAGGGTAAGGTGTATAGATTTCAAAAGAACATTTTAGCAACATTTACACAATTAAGTCTAATAAAAGGCTCTTTTTATTTCAATACATTAATAATTATGAAATTATGAAAACTGTTAGGTAAAGTCTACAAGTGCAATGTCCAGTCCATGTGTAGTTAGCAACTTATGAGAAATTATCCGATTAGCCTATCAATCTTGACAAGTTCAGATTTCTATACCTAAATTAACTTTAATCCTCATTGGTATTTCTTATATGAAAGCATTTCTTAATTTCTAAACAACTTAAGCGTTTCTGTAGCCCTATAGCTATTTGGTATTCAACCCTATCAGAGATTTCAGAAGAAATAAAATTAGTTACTAGAGTAAATATGAAGTGCATGTCAGCAGTTTCCAAAAATTATAAATTGACAGAAACAATTTGTTGCCTAAAGTCACCCATAACTCTCTGTAATGTTGGAGCATTATCTCCAGCCTTCTGGCTCAGAATATTTGACAGACATATATGTGAAGGAGGAACTATTTAGGACTCACTTACCATGTCTTGGCAGAGTTAGGCAAAGGTACAACATCTCAATGCTATGATAGCATCCCAGTGTTATGATATCACAATGGTATTATGACATCACATTTGTACTAAACCTCAATGCTATCATGACATGATTTTGGAACAACATAAAAAAGGAATTTTGACATCACATTGCTATAACAATATCATGATAAAATTAAGATAAGATATTTTATGACATCACAAGGGAATTATGAAATCACAATGCTATAATGACACAAGAGTGCTAGTATGCCATCACAAAATTATGGCATTTCAATACAAGACAAGGCTGCCAACTCTCTCTATATCTATTTAAATAGTACTTGAAGACCTAGCCAGAGCAATAGGAAAACTAAAGGAGATTAAGAGGATACAAATTGGAAAGGAACAGGTCAAAGTTGTCACTATTTGCAGATGATATGATCTTATACATGAGCAGCCCCAAAAATTCAACCAGAGAACTCCTTCAGCTGATACACACCTTCAGCAAAGGGGAAAAATACAAAAGCAACTCAAAAAAATCAGAAGCCTTCCTGTATACCAAAGACAAAAGGGCCAAGAAGAAAATAAGGGAAACAACCTGTCACAATAGCCACTAATAACAAAGTACTTTGGGCTGCAACTAACCAAGCAACTGAAAGTCCTGTTTGAGAAAAACTTCAAGTCTCTGAAGAAAGAAATCAAAGAAGTTATCAGAAAATGGAAAGATCTCCTGTGCTCATGGATTGGTAGGATTAACATTGTTAAAATGGCCATCCTGCCAAAAGCAATCTACAGATTCAATGCAATTCCTATCAAAATACCAACTCAATTCTTTACAGACCTTGAAAAAAGATTCTCAGATTCATATGGAGAAACAAAAAACCCAGAATCTCCAAAATGATCCTGTACAACAACAGATCACCTGGAGGTATCTCCATCCCCAATCTCAAGCTGTACTATAGAGCAATAGTAATAAAAACTGCATGGTATTTGCATAGAAACACAAAGGAGGACCAATGGAACCAAATAGAAGACCCAGAAATTTACCCACACACCCATGAATACTTGATTTTTGACAAAAAAAGCCAAAAACATTCAATGGAAAAAAGACAGCATCTTCAACAAATGGTGCTGTTCCAACTGGAAGTCTACATGCAGAAAAATAAAATGTCACCATGCAAAAGAGTAAAGTCCAAATTGATCGAAGACCTCAAAATAAAACCTAATATTCTAAATCCATTAGAAGAAAATGTTGGTAAGAACCTAGAACTCATTGGAACAGGAGACTACTTTCTAAAAAGAACACTAACAGCATATGCTCTATGAGAAACAATCAATAAAAGGGACCTCATGAAACTGAAAAGCTTCTGTAACACAAAAGACACTGTCATCAAAATGACAAACTGCAGACTGGGAAAGGATCTTCACCAACCCTATCCCTGACAAAGGGTTGATATCCAGAACATAAAAAGAACTAACGAAGTTAAAAGGCCATAAATCAAGTGATCCAATTAAAATTGGGGTAAGGAGCTAAACAGAGAATTGTCTGTAGAGAAATATAGAATGGCAGAGAAACACTTAAAGAGATGTTCAACATCCTTAGCCATCAGGAAAATGCAAATAAAAATGACCCTGAAATTTCACCATACACCCATGAGAATGGCTAAGGTGAATAACTCAAGAGACAACACATGCTGGAGAGATTGTGGAGAATGTGGAACCCTCCTCCATTGCTGGTCAGAATGTAAACTGGCACAACCACTTTGGAAGTCAATCTGGTGCTTTCTCAGACAATTAGGAATAGTACTTCCTCAAGATCCAGCTATACCACTCCTAGGCATATACCCAAAATTTGCTCAAGTACACAACAAGGACATAGGCTCAACCATGTTTGTAGCAGCTTTATTTGTAATAGCCATAACCTGGAAACAACCTAGATGTCCCTCAACGGAGTAATGGATGCAGAAATTGTGAAAAATTTCCACAATGGAACACTAATCATCAATCAAAACCAAGGAAATCATGAAATTTGAAGTCAAAGGGTGAGATCTAGAAAAGATCATTCCAAGTAAATTATTCCAGAAGGAGAAAGACGAACATGATATATACTCACTTATATAGACCTACAAGATATGATAAACATAATGAAATCTATACACCTAAAGAAGATAAACAAAAACTTGGATCATCAATCCTCAGTTAGAAAGACAAATGGTATGTGCATTGGATGTATGACAGGATTCTACCACAGAAAGCATCTGAAAGAATATATCTAACAGTGTTGCAAAACAGATACTCATAAGCAAACCTTTGGCAGAAGGGGAGTTAGTATGACATGGAAAGGACAGGAGCTCCACAAGGATAAAATATATCTGATGGGCACAGGGGTCTTTTCTGAGACTGACACTCCACCAAGGACGGTGTATGGATATAACTTAGAACCTTTGCTTGGATGAAGCCTGTGGTAGCTCAGTAATACAATTTGTTTCCCATAGTAAGGGGAACAGGGACTATTCTGACAGGAACTCAATGGCAGGCTTGTTGACCTATCCACACCCCAAGGGAGGAACAGTCCTACTAGGCCACAGAGGAAGACTCAGGAGATACCTGATAAAACAGGGTCAGATGAAAGGGGAGGAGGTCCTCTCCAGTCAGTGGACTTGGAAAGGGGCGAGGAGGAGATGAAGGAGGAAGGGGGTGATTGGGAGGGAATAAGGGAGTGGGATACACCTGCGATACAGTGTCAATAAAATGTAACTAATAATAAAAAAATTAAATTAAAAAAAAGTCACAATTGTATTTTGACATCATAATATTATTATGACTTCACAATGCTACAATGACATCACAATTATATCATGATATAACAATGCTATTATGAAATCACAATGCTATTATGACATGACGATGGGATTATGACATCAACATGCTAATATGACATCACAATTATATCATGAGTTCACAAAAGTATTACTTCATGATAGTAGGATATCACATTTCTATGATGACATAACAATGCTATGATGACCTCAAAATTGTGTCAACACTCCCTAATGGTATTAGGACATCATAATGGTTATGATGATATAATATTAGTATGACATGATTGTGTTATGACATCACCATGAAATTATGACTTTACAATTCTATTATGACTTCACAATGGTATGACTTTACAATGATATTAGGACATTTTAATGCTATGATGACATTACAGTGGTATTATGCTCTCATAAGGGTGTTAGGACTTCACAAAGCTATGATGACATCACAAAGGAATTATAATATTACAGTGTTATTACAATTTCATAATGTTATGACTTCACAGTGATATTTGGACATCACAATGATTTGATGATATCAAAATGCTATAAAATATCACAATGTTATTATGACAAAAGTATTACAACATCACAATTCTATTATGATATGATTGTGTTGTGACATCCCAAAGGAATTATATTACAATGCTATTACAACTTCACAATGACATAACTTGACAATGATATTAGGATATCTCAATGCTATGATGACATCAGAATAATATTATGGCTTCAAAATTTTGTGACATTTCAAAGCTATTAAGACAGTACAATGATATGACATCACAATGCATTATGACATCATATGATATTGCACTATCACAATGCTAATATGACATCAAAATGCAAAAATCACATCATATTGTATAATATCATAATAGAATTATGATATGACAATGGTATTATGACTTCACTATAGTATTCTGACATCACAATATTATGATGAAATCACAATGGAATTATAATATCACAAAGAATATGCTCTTATAACACCTCAATGCAATAATGACATCATATGGTATATGACATTACAATCCTATGATGACTTCCCAATGCTATGATGATATTGCAATGGTATTATGACTTTAAAATTGTTTGATATCTTAATGGTATTATAAGATTACAGTGTTATTCTGACTTCACAATGGTATTATGATTTCAGAATGCTATTATGACTTCACAATACTACCATTTATATACAATGTTAACATCATGTCACAAAGCAATTTTGCGATCCCAATGGTATGACATCACAAAGCTATTATGACTTCATAATGGTATTATGACATCACAATGCTATTATAACATCCCAGTGCTATCATTACATCACAATGCAATCATGACATCACAATGCTTTGATGACATTAAAATACTAGCATTTCACACAAAGTTTTAAGGACCCCACAGTGCTATTATGACCTCAAAATGCTATTATGACACCACAATGCTCTTATGACATCAAAATGGTATTATGATATCAAAATGGTCTTATGATACCAAAATAGTATGACATTACAATGCTATGATGACATCATAATGATATTTTTGTTTTATAACTAGATGACTTCACAATGGTATTAAAAACTTACAATGCTATGAAGAGATCACGATGCTATTAGGACAACACGATACTATTATTTCATTACAATGCTTTGATGACATCACAGTGCTACTATGACATCGAATTGTATTATGACATCACAATACTATGATATCACAATGCCTTTATGACATTACAATGATATGATATCACAGTAGTTTTATGACAACACAATAGTTTGACATTAGAATGCTATGGTGACATCACAAACTTATTATGACATAACAATAGTATTATGATATCACCATGCTTTTATGATATCACAATGAAATCATGACATCAAATTGATGTTATAATATCACAATGGTATCACATAACAATTCTATGATGAAAGAAATGACATTGGTACTATGATATCACAATTTTATTGTGCTATTCCAATGGTAATATTACATCACATTGTTGTCATAAGATCCCAATGCAATTATGTCATCACTATGATATGACATTACAGTGATGTTATGACATCATAATGTCTTATGACTTCACAATGGTATTATTACATCATATCAGTATTATGACATCCCAATGGTTTTATGATTTCATGATAGTATTATGACCTCAAAGTAGTATTATGACATCCCAAGGGAATTATGATTTCACCATGTTATTATAACATCACATTGTTATTATGACAGCAAAATTTAAGGAATATGAACTAAAGATAATTGGGACCAGAACTGGAAATGTGGCTCAGAGTTTAAAATCATTGGTTACACTTACAGATGTCTTTCTTCAATTTGCAGCAATCACACTGTGACTCACAATCTATAATGAGACCTGCTGCCCTCTTTCAGCATGCGGGCAGAACACTGTATATACTATATACTATATATATATATATATATATATATATATATATATATATATATATATGATACATATATAGAATAAATAAGTAAATAAATTGTTGGTACAATGTTCTTTTGGAATATATATAAATTTTCCTTGTTCATTCAACTGCTGCTTTCTGTCACCACTCTCTGGTTTCAATCCGGAAATTGCACTATGTTGCTTATTCTAGGCATTACCTGTCTCAAATTTGTTTAAACATGCCACCATTTGTTCTCTGTATATTCAATAAAACAACCAGATGTATTGCTGAGCAATGAAGAGCATACAGTGGGACATCCTGGTCCATAGTGGGAGAACGAAGAAGGAAGCAGGGAAAGAGTGGTGGAGAATCAGCAGGAGAGGTATTGGAACCATGTGGATGATGGACCCTACCTAAGATACAGCAAAATGCATGTATAATGAGTGAAATATGGATGGTAGGAATGTATGTGAGCTTGGAGGTTTAGAATGGAATAAATACTGCTCAGCATTGTGGTCTAGGTTAATTAAATAAATCCCAGTCTCTTTGCCTTGATTTGGGTATACAGCTGGTTTCAGAATAACCGCTGCTCATTTCAAAGTCATAGTCTGGGAAATTGCAGATGCAAAACCAAAGAAGGAGACCTCCTTTCATTTCCTACCTGACAATGGCACAGAGGTAAAAAGGAGTAAAGGTGTGTGATATGGTTAAAGGGAGATAAAGGATTGTTAGTTTTCACAAGAAAAAGTCATATATGCACAGTATCAGAGATACTGGACACTGAGGAAAGTTTGTTTACTCATCTCCATGAAATCCTCAAGAATTCCTCAGGTGTTGATTGGCTGAGATCGAAAATGATGTCATGAAATTGGTGAAAGGCAGGAAGAGATACAGGAGCCAAGTATTAAAGGGGCCAAATGAAGAGCCTGCTTGAAAGAAAGCCTGAACAGCCCTACATGCCTCAATTTGGGAAGCTGAAAGCACACAACCCAGAGATGATAGTTCCTGTGTCCAAGTCTCTTATTTCAGGGAAAGTGTCACATATTTGTTTTTCTTTCAAGTGGTCATTACTGAAGTCACCTATCCTTGTCAACATTCATGTTATCACAGACTCCATTACCATTTGTTAAATGCACAGATATGTCCTCAGTCAGTGAATTACATACTGTGAAAATGCTCTTTGAACAAAAACAGTTTCATTGGTAGCTAGCTTATATTTTTAGAGAGACTATCCAGGATGTCCCATCACAAAGCAGTCATTTTGCTGGAGTCTTTCAGCATAACTGGGATTGTTTCACAGCCACAGTCAGAGAGAGTGATACAGAGAGAAAAATAGAGAAAGAATTAGATATGCAGATTCAGATGGAGAGAGGGAGAACAACTGAATCAAAGATATAAAGTGACAGAGATCAAGAGACAGCTTCATTGGCATATCAACATCAAACCCTCTTATAATATAACTCCAATAGGGATATTATTATCTCACAAGGCTGTACCTCCTAATCCTTCACAGATATTTCCTCAATGGGGACTCCACACTTAAATAGATGATCTTCACCTTTACATTGCATTTTCAAATCACCAGCAAATGGAAGAAGATGGAGGGACTTCTAGGCTAAAAGAATATAGATATCCTGTAAGTTTGTCATTCAATAAAATGATTAAACTCCCAGCAAATTCCAAGTTCTAAAGAACAGGACTGACAATCTCCTTTGGAGAAAATGTGGAATAGTTTCATAATGGAATATTATTCTGCTAAGAAAATTCCATCATGATTTTCAGGCAAATGGATGGAGCCAGGAAAAATCATACTGGTAAATTAACTAAAATGCAGAAAGACAAATATTGTATGTATTTACTTATTAGGAGGTTTCCTAATAGTGGAGGATAAAGTTCCAATAAGCCATCTATTTTGATCAAATCAGTCTTCCACTAGAGAAATAGAGTGATAGTAAATTTAGTTGTTGAGCCAGGTCATCTTATGGAAATTGTCAAGTAAAGCAGGCTGTTGTTATATAATATGTTGTTCTCTGCCCTCAACTGATAGATCAGTGGCATGTACTTGTATCCACAGAGATATTTCCTTCTGCATCAAATAGAATTGCATATAGAAACACACAATCTGAAATTACGCAGAGAGAGAGAGATCTTAAAACATCCAGTTCTAAAAGGGATTTCCTATGAAATTCTCCCTTCCCTCAGATATCTGGGAAGCCTGCAGGAGAGGGGGCAGGAAGAGTGTCATAAGTAGAGGGAATTGAGGACACCATGAGAACAATGTACAGAGAATCAGGCAGCAGAGGAAGATGATGCATCCAGACTAGATGAGACCTGAGAAGCTAGGGTCATATTGAAGGGGAAGGAGGTTCAACACCTATCTGTGAACTAGAAAAAGGGCATAGAAGAAGAAGTTTGGGGGGGGGGGATGCTGAAAGGAGAAGAGTGAAGGGGCATAAGAGGAGATACAATGTGAATAAATCATAATAAATACATAACAAAAACTGTGATCAAGGTGATGAATTATAGAGCACTTCAGGACTGATGGTCTTCTTCCTGGTGGTGCCTGTGTGTGGCATGGATGAATTGCATTTTCTTTTTTTTCTTTTTTTTATGCAGTTTATTCAGGAATCTTGAACAATCATCTGACCCTGGGGAAAGCCAGCCCACAGCTTAAATAGCCTCTGGGTAGCCAACCCCAGCATGCCACATGGGCAATGCAGATAGGTCCACATACATGGAAGCAAGCCAGATCCTCAGCCTTAGCCAAAAGTGGAGTTGTCTGTGACAGAGAGCACTCACCATTGGGAAGGTGGAAGGCAGAAACCAGCTCCATCTTTAAGGCTCGGCATTATGCAGCTCTCTACAGTTCCCCCTTTTTGTTTTAGACGCATCAGGCAAGAGTAGTAGA
Organism: Meriones unguiculatus; assembly: GCF_030254825.1. NCBI lineage: Eukaryota > Metazoa > Chordata > Mammalia > Rodentia > Muridae > Meriones > Meriones unguiculatus. The sequence goes on from NW_026843709.1 coordinate 13,907,525, forward strand.
GGTCTGATCTCTGATATTAGAAATAAATGGGGACATTGTACCGATGTTCATTTAGGTGTCATCCACCCAAAGAGCATCAGACCTGTCTGATACCTTTTTCTCAGAGGCGGGACCTGGGGCATCAACCTGCATGCAATCAGACTTGCTCTTCTCTGGGTCCAAAGCGGCTGACCCTGAGTGCAGTACTTAGCCTCGCATCCTGAGCATAACATTTTAGCTTTTTATGGTAGCCAACCATGCTTGGGGAGACTGTCCTGCTTCAATGGCTGTAAAGGCCTGAATGATCATGGCTGCATTACGCTGTTGTGAGACTCTAATCTTGCATATACACCACAGGCAAACCAAGGAGACCAACACCAGAAGGCCTGCTAACGCTCCCATGCCTGCCCATTCCTTCAGATGATTCATGGCTGCAGCAATCCATGGTGATAATCCTGTGGCAGGTCCTGCGTCCACTCTGGTAGAATTTACTGTGACAATGGCCACTCTCAGCTGCTCCATCGTAGTATCGAATTCTCCAGTCCAATTACCTAAAATATAGCTCGACAATTGTTTAGACAGATTTGCAGCACAGGAAAAATTCTCATGTTGTATGCTAGTGACACGAAGTCCAGCATACTTTCATTGACAGCCCGGTTGAGCCATTTGCCATAGGGTATCAATTTGCTCCTGCACGAGGTCAATCCTCTGACTGAACACCATCAAGCCTCCTTTTAGTTCGGCATTAATTCCTTTTTGTACATCTAAGGCATGAGCTACATTGGCTAAAAGATTATTCAGGGTCTGAGCAGTCTGCACAGTATGACTCATGGCTAATGCCCTGGTGGTAGCTCCAACAGCCGCCAATGAGATGGCAGTAACAGTGGCGGCTGTAGTTCCAAGATCCCTTTTCTGTCTGAAGAGACTCATAGTGTGAGGGGAATCAATGGGCACAGGCACCCAGCGAGGCATGCGAGTAACCACGGCATACCTAAATTCACTAGCATTCCAGCATTGGGCAAAAAAGCAAGTATCATCACCACAATTATTTGGCTCTATCTGGCTAATAATGAATAAAAATGGGGGATATAAACAAACAGGTGTGGGCTTATAGGAAATATTATGAGAAGCCTTAACCCCCTCGTTGGAATATCTTGCATCAGTTCTAGAACTAGCAGTGGTGGTATCCGAGGTCTGAGTAGAAGAAAACTTCAGGCCAATCTCCCTTATGAACATTGATGCAAAAATACTCAACAAAATACTTGCAAACCGAATACAAGAACACATCAAAGATATCATCCACCATGACCAAGTAGGCTTCATCCCAGGTATGCAGGGGTGGTTCAATATATGGAAATCCATCAATGTGATCCACCATATTAACAAACTGAAAGAAAAAAAATGATAATCTCCCTAGATGCTGAAAAAGCCTATGACAAAATCCAACATCCATTCATGTTTAAAGTATTGGAGAGATCAGGAATACAAGGCACATATCTAAACATAGTAAAGGCGATATACAGCAAACCTATAGCCAACATCAAACTGAATGGAGAGAAACTTAAAGCAATCCCACTGAAATCAGGGACAAGACAAGGCTGCCCACTCTCTCCATATCTCTTCAACATAGTGCTGGAAGTCCTTGCTAGAGCAATAAGACATTTGACGGAGATCAAGGGGATACAATTTGGAAAGGAAGAAGTCAAATTATCACTATTTGCAGATGATATGATAGTATACGTGAGTGACCCCAAAAACTCTACCAGGGAACTCCTACAGCTGATAAACACCTTCAGCAAAGTGGCCGGATACAAAATTAACTCAAAAAAATCAGTAGCCCTCCTATATACAAAAGACAAAAGGGCTGAGAAAGAAATTAGGGAAACAACACCCTTCACAATAGCCACAAATGACATAAGGTACCTCGGAGTAACCCTAACCAAGGAAGTCAAAGACTTGTATGAAAAAAATTTCAAGTCTCTGAAGAAAGAATTAGAAGAAGATATGAGAAGATGGAAAGATCTCCCATGCTCATGGCTGGGCAGGATTAACATAGTAAAAGTGGCCATTTTACCAAAAGTAATCTACAGACTCAATACAATTCCCATCAAATAACCAACACAATTCTTTACAGACCTTGAAAGAAAAATTCTCAACTTCATATGGAATAACAAGAAACCCAGAATTGCTAAAACAATCCTCTACAATAAAAGATCTTCTGGAGGTATCTCCATCCCTGGTCTTAAGTTGTACTATAGAGCAACAGTTTCAAAAATTGCATGGTACTGGCATGATAACAGAATAGTGGATCAATGGAACCAGAACAGAGGACCCAGAAATAAACCCACACACTTATGGACACCTGATCTTTGACAAAGGCACCAAAAAAAAGATAGCATCTTCAACAAATGGTGCTGGTCCAACTGAATCGCATTTTCTTTAAGTAACTTGACACGAAGACTCCATCATGTTTTAATGAGTATATGAACAACACATACTTCAACTGATGTATTTTAGAGAAAAAAAAATTATGTGTGACACATGGGTAGGAATTTGAACCTGGATCAATAGAAAAGGTGTTATGTATATTATATAGCGTCCTTTGCCATGAAGAAGATTTTCAGATTCATGAGGCCCCATTTGTTGATTGTTGTTCTTAGAGCCTGTACTGACAGTGTTCAGAAGGTGTTGTCAATGATGACAACACTATTTCACACTATGTCTTTTATCAGATTCAGTGTATCTGGCCATAGGTTGAGGTCTTTGATACACTTAAAGTTGGGATTGCATGGTTAGAAGAATAGATCTATTTGCATTATTTTACAAGCAGTCATCCAGTTTGATCAGGATCGCTTAGAGGATGCTATATATTTTTTTCCAATCTATATTTCTGGCTTCTTTGAAAAATTGTGGACTGATGTCTCAGTCTTTAATTAGATTCCAACAATCAACATTGCCTGTTTTTTTTTTTTTTTTATTTGTTTGTTTGGTTTTTGTTTGGTTTGGATATCCAAATAAGAAAAATAAATGTTGACGAATTTTACAATAACCTTTAATATGGAGAAAAGATTCTGCTAAAGGTGGGCAGAGTTTAACTTTCTAAGGCATTTGTTCCAGGAAAACTCATTATGTAGCAGAGAATCCTAGCCATGAACTAGTGTTTACCCAGCTCCCTGAGACCCAATGAGATCAGCTGGCACCTCTGAAGGAGCAGTCCTGGCACTACCACTACATTTAAAGGGTTTGTCTAGAGGACCAGAGCATAAATCACATCGGCTCTTGTTTCCTAGGCATATAACAGAGACACATTTCTCTGTCTTTAAGGCACAGTTTTACCTGTAAACCCCAGGAACAGGAGAGTTCCCAACTCACCACTGAGTAGAACACAGCTGCCAATCCAGCCAGGTCAGAGAAGGCAGCCCTGCTCATAGAGGGTTGGTAACACTAGTGTGGAATAGCATCAGTTGTCAAATAATTTATTGCCCTTCGGGTATCCTGTTACATACATCTATGTTTCTCTGTTTCAGCCAAAGCAGTCCCAGGAATTGTATAGTTCTCTTCTCTTTTCCCTGCTCTTAAAGACTCAATACCCCAGGGAACCCTTGACCAGAGTGGCTGTACAGGTTTACATTCCTTCTAGCAGGGGAAGAAGGTTCCCAGTTGTCCACAATCCCTCCAGCATGTGCTGTCATTTGAGTTTTGATCTTGGCCATTCTGATATGTGTAAAGTGAAATATCAGGGTCTTTTTGATTTCTATTTCCCTGATGGCTATTGATGTTGAGCATTTCTTTAAGTGTTTCTCTGCAATTTGAGATTCCTCTAGTGAGAATTCTCTGTTTAGCTCTGTTCCCCAATTTTTAATTAGACTCCCTGATTTGTTACTTTTCAACCTCTTTAGTTTTTATATATATTCTGGGTAATAGCCCTCTGTCACAAAGAGGGTTGATGAAGATTCTTTCCCAATCTGTATGAATTCGTTTTGTTTTGATGACAGTGTCCTTTACTTTACAGAAGCCTTTCAGTTTTATTTGGTCCCATTTCCTGATTTTTGCTCTAAGAGTGTTGGTGTTCTGTTCAGTAAGTTATTTCCTGTACCAGTGTGTTCAAGGCTCTTTCCCACTTTTTCTTCTAAATGATTTAATGTGTCTTGTTTTATGTTGAGGTCTTTGATCCACTTGGACAATAGTTTTGTGCAGGGTGATAAATATGGCTCTATTTGCATTTTTCTACATGTGTATATCCAGTTAAACCAGCACCATTTGTTGAAGATGCTATCTGTAGTCCATTTTATGGTTTTGTCATCTTTGTAAAAATTAAGGTGTCCAAAATTGTGTGAGTTTATCTCTGGGTTTTCTATTTGGGTCCATTGACCCACTATTCTGTTTTAATGCCAGTATTCCAGGCAGTTTTTAGTATTGTAGCTCCATAGTAAAGCTTGAGATCAGGCATGGGGATAACTTCAAAAGATCTTTTATTGTAGAGGATTGTTTCTGAAATTCTGGGTTTTTTTTTGTTTTTTCATATGAAGTTGAGAATTTATCTTTCAAGGTCTATAAAGAATTGTTTTGGTAATTTGATGTCTATTGCATTGAATCTGTAGATGGCTTTTGTTAAGATGACCATTTTTACAATGTTAAGCCTGCCAAGACATGAGCATGGGAGATCTTTCCATCCTCTGATATCTTCTTCTAATACTTTTATCAGAGAATTGATTTCTTTTTTCATACAAGTCTTTGACTTGCTTGGTTAGGGTCATACCAAGGTATTTTATGTCTTTGACCAAATACAGGAACACATCAAAGACATCATCCACTATCACCAAGTAGGCTTCATCCCAGGTATTCAGGGGTGTTTCAACATACGGAAACCCATCAGTGTGATCTACCATATTAAAAAATTTAAAAAAAAATACCCACATGATAATCTTCTTAGATGTTGAAAAAGCACTTGACTAATTCCAACATCCATTAATGGTTAAAGTACTGGAGAGATCAGGGATACTAGGCACATATCTAAATGTATTAAAGGCAATATATACCAAGCGTATAGCTAACACCAAGCTGAAAGGGAGAGAATGCAATTGCATTGAAATGAGGACTAGCAAAGCTGCCCACTCTCTCCATCTCTCTTTAACAGAGTTCTGGAATCCTTGCTAAGATAATTGAAGGAGATCAAGGACATACAAATCAGAAATGAAGAAGTCAAAGTATCATTATTTGCAGATGATATGATAGTATACCTGAAGGACTATAAAATTATACCAGGGAACTCCTACAGCTGATAAACACCTTCAGCAAAATTGCCTGATACCATATTAACTCAGAAAAATCAATAGCCCTCCTGTATACAAAAGATAAAAGTGCTGAAAAGAAATTAGAGAAACAAAGTGAATTATATTATAAAATATGGCCATACCTCCTAACTCTAACCAGACATTCCCTTGTTAGGGACTCCACATGTAAATAGAGTAGCCCCAAGGAACATTGCAATTAAATCATGAGGAATTAGAAGAAGATGTGGGAATTCTAGGCTAAAAAAACATTGTTATCTTGAATGTTTGTCATTTAATACAATGTTAATGTTCCAGCAACTTCCAAGTTCTAAAGTACAGGAGTGACAATATCTTTTGGGGAAAATGTGGAGTATTTCCATAATGGAGTAATATTCAGCTAAGAAAATAACATCATGATATTTTAAGGCAAATGTATGAAACCAGGAAAAATCATCCTGGTTGAAGTAACTAAAATGTAGAAAGACAAATATGGTATGTATTCACTTATTAGGAGGTCTCCTGATAGTTGGGGATTAAGTTCCAATAATCCATCTATTGTGACCAAACCAGTCTTCTACTAGGGAGATTGGATTGCAGTTAACTGAGATGTTGGGCCAGTGCCTCCTACAGAAATTGTAGGAGGCTATTGTTATTAAAATATGTTGCTTTCTGCACTCAGCTGATAGATAAGTGCCATGTTCTTGGATCCACAAATATGCCTCCTTCTGTATCAATTGGGATTGTGGAGACCCACAGACTGATATTATGCATAGAGTGACCTTATAACACCCAGATCTAAATGGGATTTTGTAATGAAATTCTACCTCACTTCTGAGCTCCAGGAAGCCTGCAGGAGAGGAGGAAGTGTGTCATAAGTAGAGGGAATTGAGGACACAAGGAGGACAATGCCCTGAGAATCAGGCCACAGAGGAAGATAATGGAGCCAACCTTGATGAGGCCTGATAAGCTATGGTCAGATAGAAGTGTGAGGATGACCTTCCCTATCACAGAACTAGAAAAAGGACCTAGGGATAGAAGGAGGAGGGTGGGTGGGAGTGGAAGGAGAAGAGGGAGAGGGCAACAGTAGTATTACAAAGTGAACAATTCATAATAAATATATACATAAGAAAATCTGTGACCAAGTTGATGAAGTATAGAGCTCTTCAGGACTGATGACTTCTTCTTGGCAGTGGTGACAGTGTGTGGCAAGGATGAACTCAATTTTCTTTAAGGAACTTGGCACTGAGAATCTGATCAGGTTCCAATGAGTATATAAACAACACTTACTTCAACTGATGTATTAAAAAAAAATTAGTGTGACACATAGGTAGGAATTTGGACCTGGGTGAAATGGAAAAGGAGTGTAATATATGTAATATGAAATTCCAAAATAATCAATACAGGTCTTTCAGTTGCTTGGTGAGAGTCATTCTGAGGTACTTTATTTTATTAGTGGCTATAGTGAAGGGTGATGTTTCCCTAATTGCTTTGACTTAATTTTCTATCCAGCTACTTTGCTGAAGTTGTTTATCAGCTGAAGGTGTTCTCTGGTTGAATTTTTGGGGTCACTCATGTAAAATCTCATACCATCTGCAAATACTGAAACTTTGACCAATTCCTTTCAAATTTGTACTCCCTTGATCTCCTTTAGTTGTCTTCCACTAGCTAGGCTTTCAAGTGCTATATTGAAGAGATAGAGAGTGTTCAGCTTTGTCTTGTCCCTGATTTCAGTGGGATTTGTTTAATTTTCTCTCAATTGATTTTGATGTTGGCGATAGGCTTGTTGTATATTGCCTTTACTATGTTTAGGTACTTGCCTTGTATCTGTGATCTCTCCAAGAATTTAAGCACGAATGGGCATTGGATATTGTCAAAAGATTTTTCAGCATTTAAGGAGATAATCATGTGTTTTTTCTCATTCATTTTGTTTATGTGGTGGATCACATTGATGGATTTCCATATATTGTACCTTCCTTGAATGCCTGGGATGAAGCAAACTTGTCATAGTGAATGATATATTTTATGTGTTCTTAGATTTAGTTTGCCAGTATTTTATTGAGTATTTTTGTCTCAGTGTTCATAGGAGAGATAGGTTTGAAGTTTTCTTTTTGTGTTGGGTCTTTGTGTGGTTTCGGTATCAAGGTGACTGTGGCTTCATAGAATGAGTTTGGTAATGATTTTTCTGTTTCTATTTTGTGGAATTATTTGAGGAGTTTTGGTGTTAACACTTCTTTGAAAGTCTGGTAGAATTCTGCACTGAATCCATTTGGCCCCAGGGCCTTTTTTGGAGGGAAGACTGTTAATGACTGCTTCAATTTCCTTGGGGGATTTAGGGCTATTCAGTCTTTCTACTGATATTGACTTAATGTTGTTAAATTGAATCTATCAAGAAAATCGTCCATTGCTTTTAGATTTTCAAATTTTGTGGCATATAGGCTTTTGTATTATGACCTAATTATTGTTTGCATTTCCTCAGTGTCTGTAGTTATGTCACCCTTTTCATCTCTGATTTTGCTCTTTTGGATAGATTTTTTTCTGCTTTTTAGTTAGTTTGGCTAAGGGTTTGTCTATCTTGTTGATTTTCTCAAAGAACCAGCGTTTTTAATCATTTAATTTGTTTCTAATTGATTAATTTCAACCCTGAGTTTGATAATTTCCAGCTGTCTGCTCCTCTTGGGTGTATCTGCATCTCCCCCCCCCCAGGGTTTTCAATTGGGCCATTAATTTGTTTGTATGTGATGTTACAAATTTCTTCTTGAAGGCACTTATTGCTATGAATTTTCCTCTGCGCACTGCTTTAAATGTGTCCCATAAATTTGGGTATGTTGTGCCTCCATTTTCATTGAATTCTAGAAAATCTTTAATTTCTTTATTTCTTCCTTAACCCAGATGTCCTTGAGTACCATGTTATTCAGTTTCCATGTGCATGTAGGCTTTTTGATATTTTCATTGTTGTTGAAGTCCAGCTTACTCCACGGTGGTTGGATAGGATACAAGGGATTATGTCAATCTTCTTCTATCTCTTGAGGCTTGCTTTGTGACGAACTAGATGGTCTATTTTGGAGAAGTTTTCATGAGGTGCTGAAAAGAAGCTATACTCTTTTAAGTTTGAGTGAAAACTTCTGTAGACATCTATTAGGTCCATTTGATTTAGTGACTCTGTAAGTGCCTTTATTTCCCTACTTGGTTTCTGTCTAGTTGATCTGTCCCTTGGTGAGAGTGGTGTATTGAAGTCTTCCACTAGTAAGGTATTACAATGAATTTGTGATTTAAGCTTTAATAATGTTTCATTTATGAATGTAGGTGCTCCTGTATTTGGGGCATACACGTTCAAATTTGTCATGTCCTCTTCATGGATTTTTTCCTTTGATGAGAATGTAGTGTGCTTCCTTATATTTTTTGATTAATTTTGGGTTGAAAGTCTATTTTATTAGATATTAGGATAGCTACTCCAGCTTGTTTTCTGGACCCATTTGCTTGAAAAACCTTTTTCCAGTCCTTTACACTGAGGTGGTGTTTATGTTTGTTGTATAGGTGTGTTTCTTAAATGCAACAGAATGCTGGATTTGTTTCTGCAACCATTCTGTTAATCTGTATCTTTTTTATTGGCTAGTTGAGTCCATTAATGTTGATAGATAGTAATGACCAATGAATATTTCTTTCTTTTGATGTGGAAGATAATCTTGTCATTTGGTACCTTTCCCTTAATTCCACATCACATTGAAGCTTCCTTTCTTAGGAAGCTGTCCAATTAAATAAACACTAAACTTTTGTTTTCATCCTGACATTGTCACAGAGGTAAACAGTAGGAAAGTTGTGGGATCATGATAATGGGATGAGATAAAGGCTTGTTGAATTTCACAAGAAAAAGTTACATGTGCACAGAATCATTGATACTGGACACTGAGGAAATTTTTTTTACTCATCTCCATGCAAACCTCAAGATTTTCTCAGGTGCTGATGGGCTGAGATTTAGACTGATGTCATGAAACAGTTAAAAGCCAGTAAGTGCTTCTGGAGGCAGTTATTAAAAGGACCAAATGGACAGCCTTCTTCAGAGAAAGGCTGAGTAGCCCTACATGCTACTCATTTCTTGGCAACTGAAAGAACAGAACACAGAGATGACATTTCCTGTTTCTAAGACTCTTACTTCAGCAAAAGTGTCAAATATTTGTTTCAAGTAGTCATTAATAACATCATGTTTCTTGACATGTGAGTTTCTCATTATCATAGATTCCATTATTATTTGATAAATGAACAGATATGTCCTCAGTCAGTGAATTACTTACTGTGAAAATGATCCCTGACCAAGACATTTAATTTGTAGCTTGTTTATATTTTTACAGAGACACTCCCTGATGTTATGTCATCCAGAAGTCAAATTTTTGTAGTCCTTCAGCAGAACTGAGAGCTTTTCATTCTAAAACACAAGTGGCAGGTAGAGAGAGGGACACAGAGAGAAAGAGCTAGATAGATTCATTGAGAAGTAGAGAGACTGAGATAGATATAAATTGACAGATACTGAGAACCTGAGAATCCCTTCTGTCTGGTCACTTTTATTGGCCTATCAACCTCCATGCATACCTTCCTATAATCTAACTCAAAAATGAATTATATTTTTCATATTCATTTTTATAATTTTCATTTTTATTAATGACAATTTGTTTATTTTCTATCTCTTTATAAAATCTTCATGTCTCCTCTCTCCATCCCACCTTCCTAGTCAATCAGATCTCATCAGGAGTGGTTTCTTTATCTTTTTTTTGTGGCTTGGTAAGGCTGCTCCCTCATCCAAGTGAGGTGATCAATGAGCAGGCCAATCACTTCATATCAGAGGCAGACTGTGTTCCCATTACTGTGGAACCCACTTGGACACTGAACTAGGCTACATCTGTGCAGGGGTTATAGGTTATCTTCATGCATGGTAATTGGCTGGAGCATTAGTCTCAGAAAAGAACCATATGCTCAGATTCTTTGGTTCGGTTGCTCTCCTTGTGGGTCTCTTGTCCTCTCCATATCTCACTATTTCCCACTTCTTTATTAGATTACATGCACTCTGTCCAAGAGTTGGCCATAAGTCTCAGCATCTGCTTTAAAAGTCTGCAGGGCAGAGCCTCTCAGAAACCCTCTGTGTCCAGCTCCTAACTTATTCCCTGTTTTCTCCTTCTTCTGATGTCCATCTTCTTTGTCTTTTGGGATGGGGATTTAGCATTTTAACCAGAGTCCTCCCTCTTGAAAAGTTTCTTTAGACATACAGATTTCATTAGGTTTATCCTATGTTGTATGTCTGTATGAGTGAGTGTATACCATGTGTGTCTTTCTGCTTCAGGGATAGATCAATTATCTTTAATATTTTCCAAACTTTACCTGCACATTTCATGATATACTTGTGTTTTTTTTTTTCCTGAGTAATATTGATGATTGAGCAAGCAGTCATCTTACTATAGTCCTTCAGAACTGAGAGCTTTATATACTGAACCACAAGATAGATAGATTTGTTGGCTTTGATTCCCAATTGGAGTCCCTTCCTCATCTCCTCCCAGTCCCATTTACACTCCTTCTCCAAACCTAGGTTAGAGAGAGGGAGTCAGATAGAGAGAGGGAGATAGAGAGCAGATAGAGAGAGGGAGACAGCCAGAGACAGAGAAAGAGAGTTAGAGAGACAGGTTCAGAAATACAGAGACTGAGATTAACAGAAACATAGGTATTAAGTGACTGAAACCTAGACACAGAGACTCCATTCTGCTGGTCACTTTCATTGTCATCTCAACCTCAAAGCACACCTCCCATAATTTAACTATATTATGTTACATTATATTATATTATATCATATTATATTATATCATATTATTCTATACTATAGAATTATATTATCTAACAAGGCCATATCTCCCAACCCTTCCCAAACATTCCCTCTTTGGGGACTAATCATGTAAATAGATGAGCTTCAAAAGGACAGTGTAATTCAAAACACCAGGAAGTGGCAGAAATTGAAGGGACTTCTAGGCTAGAGAACATAGTTATCCTGATAGTTTGTGTTCAATACAATGATTAAACTCCCTGTAATTTTGAAGTACTAAAGAACAGGCCTGACAATCTCCTTTGTGGAAAATGTGGAATATCTACATAACAGAGAATTATTCAGCTGAGAATATGTCAACATGATACTTTCAGGCAAATGAATGGAACCAGAAAAAAATCACCCTGGGTGAAGTAACTAAAATGCAGAAAGACAAAAATGGTATGTATTCATTTATTAGGAAGTCTTCTAATAGTGGGATTTAAAGGTACAGTAGGACATCTATTGCGACCAAACCAGTCTTCCACTAGAGGGATTGATGGCAGTTAACTGAGATGCTGGGCCTGAGTGTTCTATAAAAATTGTAAAGCAATGCAGGATGTTGTTATTAAAATATGTTCCTCCATGCTCTAAAATGTTTGATTATCCATGGAAGTGTTCTTTTATCCATGGAAATGTTTCCTTCAGCATCAAGTGGGTTTGCCTACAGAGACTCAAAGTCTGATACTATGGAGAGAGAGATAACTTAAAACACACAGCTCTAACTGGGATTTTCCTATGAAATTCTTCCTCCCCTCAGAGTGCTGGGAAGCCTGTGGGAGAGGAGGCAGGAAGAGTGTCATAAGTAGAAGGAATTGAGGAAACATGGAGAACAATGCCATGAGAATCAGGCCACAGAAGAAGATCATCAGCCACCCTTGATGAGACCTGATAAGCTATGGTCAGTTAGAAAGGGGAGTAATACCTATCCTATCAGGGAACTGAAGAAAAGGCATAGGACGAGGTCCAGATAGAAAAGGAAAGAGGACTTACCCTCTCACAGAAATGGAAAAAGGACCTAGGTTTGGAGAAGGAGTGTAAATGGGACTGGGAGGAGATGAGGAAGGGACTCCAATTGGGAATCAAAGCCAACAAATCCTAATAAATAAAAACATATGAAAACCTATGATCAAGCGGATGAGTATACAGCTCTTCAAGATTGATGGCTTCTTCTTGAGGGTGGTGCCAGGGTGTGGCAAGGATGGACTCAGGTTTCTTTAAGGGACTTGGCACTGAGACTCTGATCATGTTCTAATGAGTATATAAACCACACATACATCAATTGAAGTATTTTAAAGAAAAAATATTTTAGTTTGATACATGGGTAGGAATATGAACCTGGGAGTAATGGAAGAGCAGTGTAATGTATGTAACGTGAAATTTCCAAATATTCAATAAAAATAATATGTTGACAACTTTTACAATGACTTTTAACATGGAGAAAAGATTCCTCTAAGGAGCATAGAGTTTTACTTTGTAAGACATGCTTTCCATTATTTCATTATGTAGTAGATAATCTTAGCCATGAACTAGTGGTTACCCAGCTACCTCAGACCACATGAGCTCAGGTGGAATCTATGAACAAGCAGTCCTAACACAAACACTACATAGAGTGTACATAGAGTTCTTCATCAGAACTGAGAGCTTTATATACTGAACCACAAGCAGCAGATAGAGAGAGGGAGACAGCCAGAGACAGAGAAAAAGAAAGAGTTAGAGACGGTTTGTCTGGAGCACCAATGAAGGAAAACACAGCTGTTCTTGTGTCCTAGGCACATACATGGACCCATTTCACTATCCTGAAGGTCCAGTTTTAACTGTAAACTCAGGACAGGAGGGTTCCTCACTGACCACAGAGTAGGACACAGCTGCCAATCCAGCCAGATGATCCAAGGCAAACCAGGTCAAAGAAGGTTGGAAACACAAGTATGGAAGAACACAAGCTGTCAAATAGTTAATTGCCCCTCAGTTTTTCTTTTACATAGAAAGATCTTTCTCTGACCCAGACAAACAAGTCCCAGGAATTGTTTTGTTTCAGTCTCTTTAGCTGTTCTTACTGACTCAATACCACAGGGAAACACAGACTCTGCCAGCCTATTATATCAATAAGAATGTGAAGTTACATTTAATGAGTACACCAGTAACTGCTCAGTTCAAGGTCACAACCTAGGAAATTTCAGAACCAAGACCACAATAGGAGACCAGCTTTTCATACATAAACCTAAATCCTAATGAAATTAAAAATTTCCTACTTTGGAAGTTATCTAATTAAATAAACATTAAAGTTTCATTTCCAACCTGACATTGTCACAGAGGTTAACAGGAGTTAATTTGTGGGATCTGGATAAAGAGATGATATAAGGGCATGTTGAGTTTCACAAGAAAAAGTCACTTGTGCACAGGATCAGAGATACTGGACACTGAAATTTTCTTTACTCATTTCCATGGAAACCTAAGATTCTCTCATGTGCTGATTGGCTGAGAGGCAAAATAATGTCATGAAACAGGTGAAATCCAGAAAGATTGTCAGGAGCCAATTATTAAAAGGCCTAAGTGTACAGAGTCCTTGAGAGACAGGCTGTGTAGCTGAAAGCACATAATACATAGATGACAGTTCCTAAGTCCAAGACTCTTACTTCAGGAAAAGTGTGACATATTTCTTTCAAGTGGTCATTAATAAAGTCACTTGTCCTTGATATGTGAGTTTCATGTTAACATAGATTCCATTGTTATTTGTTAAATACACAGATATATCATCAATCAGTGATTACTTACTATGAAAATGTTGCTTTACCAAGCAAATCTTTGAACAAAAAGCATTTAATTGTGACCTTGCTTATATTTATATAGAGAACATCCCTCATGTCACATCACCAAGTAGTCAACTTGCTGTAAGCTTGAGCAGAACTGAGAGCTTTTTATACTGAACCACAAATGTTAGGCAGAGAGAGGGAGACTGAGAGAAAAAGAAAGAGCTAGAGAGAGATATTCAGAAATAGAGAGATCAAGACCAAAAGAAACAAAGATAAAAATTGACAGAGTCTGAGAGATAGAGACTGCATTCTGTCTTTCATTGGCATATCAACCTCAAAGCACACCCTCCCATAATGTAGCTGCAATAGTAATTCTATTATCCAACAAGGCCATACCTACTAACCCTTTCCAGATTTTCCTCACTAGGGATTAAATATGTAAATACATGAGCTTCAAGGGGACATTGCAATCTGAATTACCAGGAAATGGAAAAAAGATGTAGGGACTACCAGGCTAAAAGAACATAGTTTGTCATTCAATACAATGATTAAAGTCCCAGCAACTTCCAAACTATAGAGAAGAACTAACTTTCTCCTTTGCGGAAAATGGAATGTTTCCATATTGGAGTATTATTCAGATAAGAAAAGGACATCATGTTTTCTTGTTTTTGTTTTTCAGGCAAATGGATGAAACCAGGAAAAATTAATCAGGATGAAGTAACTAAAATGTGTAGAAAGACAAATATGGTATATATTCACTTATTAGAGGTCTCCTAATAGTGAGGGATAAAGTTCCAATAGGCTGTCTATTGTGAACAAACCATTCTTAAAATAGGGGTATTGGTTGGCTGTTAATTGAGTTTTGGAGCCAGGTCATCATATGGAAATTTTCAAACAAACCCAGCTGTTGTTATTAAGATATGTTGCTCTCTGCCCTCAACTGATAGATCAGTGTCATTTTCTTTTATCCTCAGAGATGTTTCTTTCTGCATCATTTGGGATTACTTACACAGTCCAATATTATGCACAGAGAGAACTTAAAACACCCAGCATTAAATAGGCTTTCCCTATGAAATTATGGCTCCTCTCAGAGCTCTGGGAAGCCTGCAAGAGAAGAAGCAGGAAGAGTGTCTTAAGTAGAGGGAACTGAGAACACGATGCCCTGAGAATCAGCCAGCAGGATATGATTATGAAGACAGCCTTCATGAGACCTAAAAAGCTAGGGTCAGAGAGAAGGGGAGGAGGACCACCCCTCTGTGGGTAATTATAGAAAGGCATAGGGGTTGAAGACTTAGAGTTGGTAGAACTGAAAGGATAAGAGGGAGGGGACAACAGAGGAGATACAAAGTGAACACATCATAATGAATAAATATATAATTATAACTGTGATCATGGCGATAAAGTATAGAGCTCTTCAGGATTAATGGCTTTTTTCTTGAGGGTGGTGCCAGGGTTCAGCAATGCTGAGCACAGACTCTGATCATGTTCCAATGAGTAGATGAACAACACATACTTCAATTGGTGTATTTTAAAGAAAAAAAAATACTGTGACATATGGGAAGGAATTTGAACCAGGGAGCAATGGAAAGGAGTGTAATGTATATTATATGAAATTCCCACATGATCAATAAGAATAAAAAAGATAATATGTGAACAATTATACAACGCCTGTGAAAATGGACAAAAGATTCAGCTGAACAAGCAGTCCTGACAATAACACTATGTTTAGAGTGTTTGTCTGTAGCACCACTGAAGGAAACAAAGCTGCTCTTTTGTCCTAGGCTTATAGAACATACCCATTTCTCTGTCCTGAAGGCCCAGGTATAACTGTAAATCCCAAGACCAGGAGGGTTCCTCACTGACCACTATGTAGGAAACAGCTTGCTTGACAGAAAGTCTGAACAGCCCTAAGTGCCTCCGTCTGGTCATTTGATAGCACACACCACAGAGATGACAGTTCCTGTCCAAGATTTTTGGTTCAGGAATAGTATCACATATATCTTTCAAGAAGTCATTAATAAATTCATCTGGTATTTTGATATCACAATGGTAGTTTCATAATGCTATTATGAGATCACAATGGGGCTATGACCTTAACATGCTATTATGGTATCACAATGAGTGTCCAATACTAATATTTCAGTTAAACTGTCACATATTTCTTTCTAGTGGTTATAAATTAAGTCACTTATCCTTGATGTGTGAGTCATATTTTATCACAGATTCCATTATAATTTGTTTAATGCACAGATATGTCCACAGTCAGTGAATTACTTATTGGGAAAATACTCCATGACAAGACAATTCTTAAAAAAAAAGCATTTAATTGGGATTTTGGGTATGTTTTTACAGAGACTATCCATGATTTCACATCAGTAAGCAGACAACTTTTTGTAGTTCTTTCAGAAGAACTAAGAGCTTTTCAAACTGAACCACAAGTGGAAGCATATACAAGGAGACTGAGAGAGACAGAGAGAGAGAGTTAGAGAGACATACTCAGAAATAGAGACACCTAGACCAACAGAAACAAAGTTATAAAGTGACAAAGACAGAGAAACAGAAACTCCATTCACTCTGCTCACTTTATTTGGAATATCAACCTCAAAGCACACCCTCCTATAATATAACTCCAACAGGAATTATATTATGTAACAAGGCCATACCTCCTAATCTTTACTAGATATTTGCTCATTGGGGACTCAACATGTAAATAAAAGAGCTTCAAGGAGACATTGCAATACAAATCACCAGGAAGTGGAAAAAGATGGAGGGATATATAGGCTAAACGAACATAGTTATTCTGATAGTTTGTCATTCAATACAATGATTAAAGTCCCAGTAACTTGCAAGTACTAAATAACAGGACTGACAATCTCCTTTGGAGAAAATGTGGAATATTTCCATACGGGAGCATGATTCAGCTAAGAAAATGACATCATGATATTTTCAGGCAAATATGCAGAACCAGAAAAAAATCATCCTGGTGAAGTAACTAAAATGCAGAAAGACAAATATGGTATGTTTTCTCTTATTAGATGGTCTCCTAATATTGGAAGATAAAGTTCCATTAAGTCATCTAATTGTGACCAAACCAATCTTCTTCTAGGGGTATAGTGTAACAGTGAATTGTACTGTTGGGCCACGATATCGTACAGAAATTTTCATGCAGCACAGGCTGTTTGTATTAAAATATGCTGCTTTCTCCCCTCAACTAATAGATCAGGACCATGCTCTTGTAGCCAAAGAGATGCTGCTTTCTGCATCATTTGGGATGGTATTCAGAGACCCCAGTCTGATATTATGCAGGGCTAGAGACCTTAAAACACCCAGCATTAAGTGGAATGTCAATATAAAATTCTCCCTTTCCTCAGAGGTCTGAGAATCCTGAAGGAGAGGAGGCAGTCAGAGTGTCATAATTAGAGGGAATTGAGGACACAAGGGGAACAATGCCCTGAGAATAAGGCCACAGAGGAAGATGATGCAGCCATCCTTGATGAGACCTGATAAGCTAGGGTGAGATAGAAGAGGGAGGAGGACCTCCCCTATCAGGGGAACTAGAGAAAGGGCATAGGGGTAGAAGAAGGTTTTGGGGTGGGACAAGAATGAGAAGCACAGGAGGCAGCATTGGGGATAAAAAGTGAACAAATATTGTTATAAATAAATATGCCTTTGATGTATTCTTAGATTCAGTTTGTATTTTGTTGAGTATTTTTACATCAAAGTTCAGGATGGAGATTGGCCTGAAATTCTCTTTCTTTGTTTGTTTCTTTGTGAGGTTTAGGCACCAAGGTGACTGGCTTCTTAGAATGAGTTTGGTAGTGTTTCTTCTGTTTCTATCTTGTGGAATAGTTTGAAGAGTATTGGTGTTAGCTCTTCTTTGAAGGTCTGGTAGAATTCTGTGCTGAAACCATCTGGCTCTGGGCTTTTTTTGCATGGTAGACTTTTGATGACAGCTTCTATTTCCTTATGGGTTATAGGACTATTTAATTGGTTTACTTGTTCTTGATTCAGGTTTGTCATGTAGAATTGGTCAAGAAAAATTGTCCATTTCATTCAGATTTTCAAATTTTGTGGCATATAGACTTTGGAAGTAAGACCTAATTATTGTTTAGATTTCTTCAGTGTCTGCGGTTATGTCCCCTTTTCGTTTCTGATTTTGTTGATTTCGATAGATTTTCTCTGCCTTTTAGTTATAAACCTACTAAAATATGTACACCTAAAGAAACTAATCAGGAGGGAGGACTCCTTGCTAAAATGCTCAATTCCTACAGATAAAGGCAAAGAAGCTGGACATCAGAAGAAGGAGAAAAGAGGGAACAAGTCATGAGCCTGACACCAAAGACCTCTGAAAGGCTCTGCCTTGCCGACTATCAATGCAGATGCTGAGACTTATGGGCAAATTTTGGGCAGAGTGCAGGGAATCTTATGAAAGAAGTGGGAAACAGTAAGATCTGGAGAGGACAGGAACTCCACAAGGAGAGCAACAGAACCAAAATATTTCAACCCGAGGCCCTTCCTGAGACTGATACTGCAACCAAGGACTATGCATAAGGCCAGTGCACAGATGGAGCCCATGGCAGTTCAGTATCCAAGTGGGTTCCATTGTAACAAGTACAGGGACTGTCTCTGAGATGAACTGATTGGTCTGCTTTTTAATTACCTCCCCCTGATGTGGAAGCAGCATTACCAGGCCCCAGAAGAAGACAACACAGCTGCTCCTGATGAGACCTAATTGACTAGGATCAAAAGGAAGGAAAAAAGACCTCTCCTCTTAGTGAAAATGTGGAGGGGCATGCATGGGGAGGGTGGAGGAATGGAGGGATTGAGATGGGAAGAGGAAGGGAACCACAGAGGGGGTACAAAGTGAATGAAGTGTAATTAATAAAGAAAAAAAAGAAAAAAAAGAAACAAAGATTTTTGGTTCAGGAATAGTATCACATATTTCTTTCACGAAGTCATTAATAAATTCATCTGGTATTTTGATATCACAATGGTACTATCATAATGCTATGATTCTTCTTATGTATTTATAAGAAAACATTTATTTTCTTATAAACACATAAGAAAAACTGTAATAAAGGTGATGAAATATAGAGCTCTTTAGGATTGATGGCTTCTTTTGGGGGTTGTACCAGCATACAGCAAAGATGAACATAGATAGTTTTATTTATGGAAATTGACACTGAGACACTGATTATGTTTCAATGTGTATATGAACAAAACATACTTCAATTAATGTATGTTAAAGAAAAAATAATTAGTGTGACACACGGGTAAGAATTTGAACCTGGGAGCAATGGAAAAGGTGTGTAATGTATATTATATGAAATTCCCACATAATCAATAAAAATAATATGCTGAAATATTTTACACTAACTTTAATATGGAGAAATGATTCCACTAAAGTTTGAATTTGTAAGGCATGCTTTCTAGGAAGTCAATATGTAGCAGAGAATCCCAGCCATGAACTAGTGGTTACCCAGGTACCTCAGACCCCATGAGCTCAGGTGGCAGATATGAATCAGCAGTCATGGCCCTAACACTACATTTAGGGGGTTTGTCAGGAAGACCACAGCAAGAAATACAGCTGCTCTTGTGTCCTAGGCATAAAACACAAACCCATTTCTCTGTCCTAAAGGCCCATTTTTAACTGTAAACTCCAGGACCAAGAGGGTTCCACACTGACCACAGATTAGTACTTATTTGCCAATCCAGCCAGATTGACCATGTCAACTCTGGTCATAAAGTGTTGGCAATACTAGTGTGGAACAGCATCAGCTATGAAATAGTTTATTGCTTCTCAGTTCTCCCTTTACAGTGACCAATATTTTTCTCTTTCAGCCAAACCAGTCTCAGGTTTGTCTGTTTTCCTTCTCTTTGCCATGCTCTTAAAGACTCCATATCACAGGTAAGCCTAGACCCTGCCAGCCTATTATATCAATAAAGATGTGAAGGTACATTTATTGAGTATATGAGAAACTGCTCAGTTCAAAGTCACAACCTAGGAAATTTTAGATGGAACACCGTGTAGGAAATCACCTTGTAATTTAATACATTCTCCTCAATCCCACATCACTTTGAAGTTTCCCTACTTAGGATACTGTCCAATTAAATAAACATTAAAGTTTCATTCCTACCTGAAATTGTCACAGAGGTAAACAGTAGTAAAGGTGTGGGATCTGGATAAAGGGATTAGATAAATGCTACTTGTGTTTCATAAGAAAAAACAGACCTGTGCACAGGATCAGAGCTACAGGACACTGAGGAAAGTTTGTTTACTCATTTTCATGGAAATCTCAAGATTCTCTCAGGTACTGATTGACTGAGAGGGAGAATAATGTCATGCAAAGATGAAAGCCAGTAAGAATTTCAGTAGCCAGTTATTAAAAGGGCCAAGTTAAATGCATGCTTGAAAGAAAGTCTTAGCAGCTCTACATGCCTCAAATTGGGCAGCTGAAAGTAAATAAACCAGAGACGACAATCCTGTGTCCAAGACTCTTAGTTCAGGAAAAGTGTCACATATTTCTTTCAAGTGGTCTTTAACAAAGTCATGTGTCCTTGACATGTGTGTTTCACATTATTACAGATTCTACTAATATTTGTTAAATGCACAGATATGTCCTCTGTCATGGAAATATTTACTGGGAAAATGTGCTCTGACCAAGGCAACTCTATGAACACAAAGAATTCAATTGGGACCTTGCTTATATTTTTAAAGAGACCATCCAGGACATCACATCACCAAACAGTCATCTTTTTAATCTTCCAGCAGAACTGAGAACTTTTCATAATGAACCACAAGCAACAGCAAGTGAACGTAGACTGAAAGAGAGAGAGAAAGAGAGCTAGAGAGACAGTTTCAGAAATAGAGAGACCAAGACTGATTAAAACAGAGACAAAGTGAAAGAACTGAGAGACAGAGACTCCATCTCTTTAGTCACTTTCATTGCCATATCAATCTCAAAGTGCACTCTCCCATAATATAACCCTAAAAAATTATTTTTTATATTTTAAAATATTTTTTTCATTTTTATTTTTATCAATACACTATATACCCCCATAACCCTTCTCCTCTCAGCATCCCAGCTTCCCTCCCACTTTTTCGCTCATGCTCCCCCTCCAGTCCACTGATAGGTGAGGACTTCCTCTCTTTCCTCCTGATCCTAGTCGATCATATCTCATCAGGAGTGTCTGCCTTGTCTTCTGTGGCTTGGTAAGGCTGCTCCACAATCAGGGTAAGGTGATCACAAATCAGGCCAATCAGTTTATGTCAGAGGTAGTCCCTTTTCCCATTACTATGAAATTAACTTACACACTGAACTGTCATGGGCTATGTTTGTGGATTTTTGGTTCTGTTACCTTCTTGTGGAGCTCCTGTCCTCTCCAGATATTACTATTTCCCACTTCTTTCAGTAGATTGCATGCACTCTGCTCAACAGTTGGCCATAAGTCTCAGCAACTGCTTTGAAAATCTGCAGGACAGAGCCTTTCAGAGACACTCTGTGGCAGGCTCCTAACTTGTTCCCTGTTTTCTCCTTCTGATGTCCATCTTTGCCTTTTGGGAGGGGGATTGAGCATTTAAATCAATTTTCAAGCAACACAGTAAGTTGTTATTGAAATATGTTGCTCTCTGCCCTCAAATGATAGATCAGTCCCATGTTCTTGGATCCACAGAGATGCTTCCTTTGTATCAAATGGAATTGCATACAGAGACCCACACTCTGATATTATGCAGAGAAAGACCTTAAAACACACAGCTATAAGTGGGATTTCCATATGAATATCTCCCTCCCCTCAGAGCTCTAAATGTTTCTCAACATTTTGAAGAAATAACAAACCTTGGTATTTATTTTATTAAGTTTACAAAGTAAAGCCAAGCCATGCTGTTAAAGCCAATTATATAAAAACTGCAGTCATTAGAATATATTCATGTAAAAAAAAACTATAAAATATGTAGTTCTTCATTTTAAAATGCTGGAGATTCTTCAATGCAAAATGTTTGCTTATGCTCTTTTACAGGATAAAAAGGCCTAAACTTTCTTGTTAGCCAGGTTTATGCAGGGTTATATTTTGATCATTGTTAACCATTATGTAAAGTATATGACTGGATGCCAGTACCAAATAAATGATTTAATGCTGTTTATTTCTGCCTTGTAGATTTGGTATATCCAGAAGAGTGCATTTTTGCTGAGGGTTACAATCTAAGTTTAGTTTTCTGTTTAATGTTAAATAAAACTTTTGTCCTTTCATTTTTTTCCTGTTAAGTATTAACACAATGTGATAGGATTAATAAGATTTGCTAGGCCCTTTTTAAATTATGTATCATTAATTTTTTCTTTGATTTTATTTTTAAAAGAGCAGATTTAAAGTTATGCTAAACATTATAGTAGAGTACAACAAACAGTTTTACATAGTCTCTTTGTTTAGTTTTTTTTTTTTTTTTTTTTTTTTTGTTAAATCTAAAATTGGAACCATAAAGTTTGCTTATATAGATCTACCTAAGGTTTGGTTCTAAAACATACATTTAAAAAATATGCCAAATTTGAGATCATAACATCCTGTTTCATAGGATGAAGTTTAGAGCAGCTGATAAAGGTAGACAAAGGGTAACTCACATATGCTGGCCCTCAGACTTCTCAGAGATCTGATAAATATGGCATTTTAACATATGTAAGCTTATTATGACAGAGTCAAACCTGTTGAGGCACAAAAAAAAACACAAATTAATTCAGTTTTTATAGGTGCAACTTATAGTTTTTCCTTTTAAAATAAAGTTAGCCCAATATTTGATACTTTAACTCTATTTACTGATGGTTCAGTATCTGGTGTTGCTGCCTGTGCTTATTAAAGTAAAACAATATTTTTTCACGTTCCTAACACATCTGTACAGAGAGCACAGTTATCTGCATTATTGGCTGTGTTTCAAAGTTTTAATACCTAGTCTTTGAAAATTTTTACAGTTAGTGCATATATAGCTCAGTTTTTGCCTTGGTTTGAGACTGCAGGACAAATTCAGACATCTTCTCCTGCTAGAATTTTGTTTTTATAAATTCAAAATTTGATAAAAAATTTTTCCCTGTTTTTATAGGAAATTTGAAGGCTCATTCTAATTTGGCAGGACCCGGGTCTAAAGAAAATGTGTTGGCAAATAAAGTCACCAAAGTTTATTGTTCACAGATAAAAAGAGCCCAGTATGTCCATAATACGAATCCTCTTAATAGTCAAACCTTGAGACTTAGATATTGATTGACTAAGGAACAGGCCCGTAGTATAGTCAAGGCTTGCAGTACTTGTCTTCAGTTTCAGCCTGTTCCTCATTTGGATTGACCCCAAGTCAGATTTGGCAAATGGATATTACTCATATTCCAGAATGTAAACAATTAAATATGTATATGATTGCATAGATACCTATTATGGATTTATTTTTGCCACTCCTCAACCAGGAAAATCTGCAAAGAATGTTATTGCTCCTTGTCTACAGGCTTTTATTGTTCTAGGAGTTCCTAAGCAATTTAAAACCGACACTGGAACCAGATATTGTAGCAAATCTTTTAAAAAGATTTTGTCAAAAGTTTCAAGTTTCTTATATAACTAAAATACCTTACAATCCTCAAGGACAAGGCATGGTAGAGCATGCCCACTAAATAGTTAATATTTACTTGAAAAAAAAAAGAAAGAAAGAAAGAAAGAAAGAAAGAAAGAAAGAAAGAAAGAAAGAAAGAAAGAAAGGAAAGCTACTCCCTTGGACAACTAGGAATCCTCTTAATCATGTTCTTTTCATTCTGAATTTTTAAAATTTAGATAAGCATGGTAAATCTGCAGCAGATAGATTTTGGAATACAGAAACCAAAAAAACTTTTGCTAAAGTGAAATGGAGAAAACCTTTAACAAATCAATGGTATGGACCCGACCCTGTACTCATATGGGGATGAGATCTGTCTGGTTTTTTTCCTCAGGAAAATGATGCAGCTTGATGGCTTCTGGAACATCTGTTGCAACAAGTGGATGAGAAGTTTTCTCCTGACAATGAGGAAGTCAATGAAGACCACTCTGTTCAAGTCAAGATGACTGTTTTTTGGGTATATGTTCCTAATCCACCTCTACTACATCCAGTTTCCTGGGATGATCCATAAGTCCTTGTTTATGTCAATCACACTTCCTTGCTGGGTTTTCCTGCTTTTGAAGGAACACAAGTAAAACAGACTCTTAAATTTTCAGGACTAGGAAGAGGTCATCCTCTTTGCTTTACCAGAGAGAGTATTCATCAGGACAGCTTATCAGGTTTCCCTGTCCAGGAAATAGGTCAGAATGCCTACTACTCTAAAGTTGGGGTGTAAGCTCAAGCCTCTATTTGCAACCAGGCAGAGAGAATCTTTGGAGGGATAGTATTGTCACTATTTAAGGGAGTTAATTAATAAAGAAAAAAAAAACTGCCTTACACTGGAAAAAAAATGACAGTCTTACATCTCCAATGAGTTACCCACCCTGTGAGAAAGAGAATTAACACGATTGTCCTTCACTGATGTTTCCTTGGACAAGATTTATCAGAGAAATGCCCACCATCTACTAATGGGATAGTGACACTGCATTTACAGTTGTGGACTGGATTGGTCTATTTTTAAGGGTATTAAGAACTTGGCTTCTGGTAAAGGCAGTCAAAATTCCTTTGTTTTAGAAAAATCTTTTAGTGCTGGACTTTGGAGGACTTCAAATAAAAGTTGGCAAACCTATGTACGGAAATTGGGGGCTGCATTAGGATGTATAGGCATTCTCTCTGGGACTGCAAGCTTTGCTAAATTAATGAAGTATACTTCTATGTTGGCATGTTTAATCCTCCTTGTTAAATGCTAATTGGAAACACTGTAGTAAGACATTTTAAGAACAAAGATAGCTATTCAATTGAATGTGTATATTACAATCTTACTAATTGTGTTAGTGCTGAACATAATACTCTTTCAGTGTTACTTGTTAAGCAACGTGATTTTGTTATGAATCCTGTTGGGGTTTGTGATTCTTGTTCTGATGAAACATAATTTAATTGGACTCAGGTTCAGAATCACCTTACTGGTATTTAGTCATAGCAAAAAAAAAAAAAATTCTCATTGGATATGTTAACGATAGGAATAAAATCCATGACATACAATCTGTCAAGAAGTTTAGGTTTGAATTGGCCAATACAGCCTGGGATATATTTACTAGCCTCAGGATGTACTTTCCACCCTTTGACTCTGTGCTTAAGTGGGCACTGACATTTGAGGGCATGGTGGGTATGGGTTTATTGGTCTGTGCCTACCTCCCTGGTGTGTTACAGTTCCTTCTTCAACAACTTCAATTAGGGCAAGTACAGTTGCATGAATTTAAATTAACCATCTCTAACAACCCCATTGCAATTCAAATCAGGACATGGAAATAGATTTAGGGACTTCTAGGCTAAAAGGGCCTCTGAAAAGCTCTGCCCTACAGACTATCAAAGCAGACACTGAGACTCAATGCCAACTGTTGGGAAAAGTACATGGAATCATAAGTAAGAAGTGGGAAATAGTGAGATCTGGAGAGGACAGGAACCCCACAAGGAGAGCAACAGAACCAGAAAATTTGAACACAGGGGTCTCTCCAGGGACTCATATTCCAACCAAGGAACATGCATGGAGATAACCTAGAACCCCTGCACAGATGTAGTCCATGACAGCTTAATATCCAAGTGGTTTCCATAGTAATGGGAAAAGGGACTGCCTCTGACATGATCTGATAGTCCTATTCTTTGATCACCTTGCCCTGGGGGGAGAGCAGCCCTACCAGAAGGTGACAATTCAACCATTCCTGGTGGGATCTGATAGACTAAGATCAGAAGGAAGGAGAGGAGGTCCTTCCCTATCATTGGACTTGGGAGGGACAAGCGAGAAAACAGGGGTGTGAGGGTGGGGCTTGTAGGGGATGAGGGAGGGGCTTACGGGGAGATACAAAGTGAATAAACTGTAATTAATAAAAAATAAAAAAAGATTAAGAAAAAGAGTACACTCTATGGACACTCTCAGGGCTGGGACCTTTGTGTGTTCCACAGTCTCTCTGATTTCATATATGCATAAATCCTGTTGTGTCTGGAGGATGCTATGTCCTTGAAGTTATACATCACCTCTGGCTCTTACAATCTTTCTGCCTGCTCTGAGCCCCAAGGTGAAGAGATTGATGTGATATTCCATAGTATATGTGCATTGGTTTGCCTCATCTTTTACACATTTACTCAGTGAGCATTTGAGCTGTTTTTAATGGGAAAGGATATTGTGAGCATGTGTGTATAGATTTTATTTTGTAAAATCACACTTTTCAATTTTTCTCAACTAAATACCTAGAAATACATTTACTAAGTCATATACTAGTTATGTACTTAATAGTCTATCTACCAAACTGTCACATAGACATGCTGTGTAATTTCACATTTCCACCATTATTATATTAAAAATCTCATTTAAATAAATATTTGTAGAACTTTAAAAAAAAAAAAAAAAAAAACAAGAACATACTTATCCTGGTAGTTTGTCATTCAGTATAATGATTAAAGTACCTGCAACTTCCAAGTTCTAAAGAATAGCACTGATAATCTTCTTTGGGGGAAAATGTAAAATATTTCCATAATGGAGTTTTATTCAGCTGCAAAATGACATCATGATATTTTCAGGCAAATGGATGGAACTAGGAAAATCAGCTTGAGTGAAGTAACTAAAATGAAGAAAGATAAATATGGTATGTATTCACTTATTAGGAGATCTCCTAATGGTGGGAGATGAAGTTACCATAGGCCAACTATTATAACCAAACCAGTCTTCCACTAAGGGGATTGGGAGGCAGTTAATTGAGCTGTTATGACAGGGCATCCTAAAGAAATTTTAAAGCCACCCAAGTTGTTG
Organism: Meriones unguiculatus; assembly: GCF_030254825.1. NCBI lineage: Eukaryota > Metazoa > Chordata > Mammalia > Rodentia > Muridae > Meriones > Meriones unguiculatus. Next base: position 13,934,274 of record NW_026843709.1, read on the forward strand.
CCATTTAAATATGCTGCTCTCTGCCCTCAACTGATAGATCAGTGCCATGTTCTTGGATCCACAGAGATGCTTCCTTCTGTATTAAGTAGAATTGCGTATAGAGACCCACAGTCTGATATTATGCAGAAAGAGTCCTTAAAACACCCAGGTCTAAATGGGATTTTCCTATGAAACTCTCCTTCCACTGAGTGCTCTGGGAAGCCTTCAGGAGTTGAGGCAGGAAGACTGTCATAAGTAGAGGGAATTAAGGACACAAGGAGAACAATGCCCTGAGAATCAGGCTGAAGAGGAAGATGATGCAGCCAACCTAGGTGATTCCTGATAAGCTAGGACCAGTAAGAAGGGGGTGGAGGAACTCCAGTATCAGGGGAATTTTAAAAATTGCAAAGGGGTAGAAGGAGGCTTTGTGGGACTTGAAGGAGATGACTGAGGGGGCAGCAGGGAGTATATGATATAATCAAATCATAATAAATAAATACATAAGGAAAACTGTGATCTAGGTGATCAAGTAGAGAGCTCTTCAGGACTGATGTCTTCTTCTTGGTGGTGTTGCCAGGGTCCAGTAAGGATGAACTCAGTTTTCTTTAAGAGAGTTGGCATGGAGAGTCGGATCATGGTCCAGTGAGTATATGAATAACACATACTTGTATTGGTGTATTTTAAAGAAAAAAAATAATGTGACACATGGGTTGGAATATGAACATGGGAGCAATGTAAAAGGACTGTAATGTATATTATATCAAATTCCCACCTTAGCAAAAAATATAATAATATGTTGACAACATTTACAATAACTTTTAACATGGAGAAAAGATTCTGCTAAAGAAGCAGATTATTACTTTATAAGTAATTCTTTCCAGGAACTCATGATGTAGCAGAGAATCCAACCACTCTAGGAATCTACCCCTATTCAGCTACTTCAGACCCCATGAGCTAAGGTGGCACCTCTGAACCAGCAGTCTTGGTAATAAAACTATGTTGTGAAAGTTTGTCTGGCGGATCATATCAGGAAAAACAGCTACTCTTGTGTCCTAGGCAAATAACACAGATGCATGTCTCTGTCATGAATCCCCAGGTTTACTTGTAAATCCAGGACAAGGATGGTTCCTAACTGACCACTGAGTAGGACACAACTGCCAATATAGCCTGGTCAGCCAAGACAACTCTGCTCATAAAGGGTTGGCAAACCTAATGTGGAATAGCAATAACTGTGAAATTATATCTTTCCCCTAAGTTCACCCTATGCACTCACAGAACTTTCTCTCTTTCAACCAAATCAGTCCCAGGAATTGTCTGGTTTCCTTCTGTTTTCTGTCTTCTAAGGACATGATAACCCAGGGAAGCCTTGACCCTGCCAGCCTATTATATCAATAAGAAAGTGCAGGTACATTTATTCAGTATGCCAGTAACTGCTCAGAGCAATGTCATACCTAGGAAATTTCATATCAAAGACCACAATAGGAGACCACCTTGTCATTCTGTACATTCCCTTAATCCCACATCACATTGAAGCTTCCATACTTAGGAAGTTGTCTAATTAAATAAACATTAATTTTCTTTTCCTACCTGACATTGTCACAGAGATAAACAGTAGTAAGTTTGTGGGATCTGAATAAATGAGATAAAGGCATGGTTGGTTTTTCAAGAAAATTTCATATGTTGATAGGATCAGTGATAGTGGACAGTGAAGTAAGTTTTATTACTCATCTCCATGGAAACCTCAAGACTATCTCAGGTGCTGAATGCCTGAGGGCTAAATAATGTCATGCAACAGTTGAAAGGCAGTAAGAGTTTCAGGAGCCAGTTATTAAAAGAACCAAGTGGACAGCCTGCTTGAGAGAAGGATTATGCAGCCCTACATGCCTCAATCTGGGCAGCTAAAAGCAGGCAACACAGAAATGTCACTTCTTGTGTCCAAGACCCTTAGTTCAGGAAAATTGTCAAACATTTCTTTCAAGCGGTCATTAATAAAGTCACGTGTCCTTGATATCATTATCACAGATTCCATTAGTATTTGTTAAATGCACAGATATATCCTTAGTCAGTGAATTACTTACTGTGAAAATGCTCCCTAACCAAGGCAAATCTTTAAACAAAAAGCCTTTAATTGGGAACTTGCTTATATTTTTACAGACACCATCCAAGATATCATGTAATCAAGAAGTCATCTTGTTGTAGTCCTTTAGCATATATGAGAGATTTTCATACTGAAACAGAAGTGGAATGCACAGAGAGGCAGACAGAGAGAGACAGATAGAGAAAGAGCTAGAGAGACAAATTCAGAAATATAAAGAACAAGACCAACAGAAAAATAAGAGAAAGTGACAGAGACTGAGAGACAGAGACTCCATCCTCACTGGTCATATTCATTGGCATATCAACCTCAAAGAACACCTCCTATAATATAACTCCAAAAGGAATTATATTTTTAAATAGTTTTTATTTAATTTATAAAATTACACTTTTTTCACCTTGTTTCCTCCCATAAAACTCCTCTCCTCCTCTCACTATCCAACATTTTCTCCTCTTTCTCCATGCATGCCCTTCCCCAAGTCTACTGAAAGGGAGTCCTTCTTTTCCTTTCTGATCCTAGTCTACCAGAAATCATCAAGAGTGGCTGCATCATCTTCCTCTGTGTCCATCAGGGTGAGGTGATTAAAGAGCAGGCTAATCAGTTCATGTCAGAGGCAGTCCCTGTTCCCATTACTATGGAACCTACTTGGATAGTGAACTGTCATGGGCTACAACTGTGCACAGGTTCTAGGTTTTCTCTATGTGTGGTACTTCGTTAAAGAATGATAATCAGAAAAGACCCCTGTGCTCAGATTTTCTTTTATATTGTACCCCTCCTTGTAGAGCTCCTGTCTTTCCAGATGTTACTATATCCCAAGAGTTGACCATAAGTCTCAGCATATGCATTGGTAGTCTACAGGACAGAGCCTTTAACAGGCCCTCAGTGTCAGGCTCCTGACTTGTTCCTTCTTTTCTCCTTCTTCCGATATCCATCTTCTTTACCTTTCTGGATAGGAATTCTGGGTAGGAATTTTAGCAAGAGTCCTTCCTTTTGATTAGTTTCTCTTTTTTGTGGTATTTCTTTTTTTTTTTACTCTTTATTATTATTATTATTAATTACACTAAATTAATTTTGTATTCCCCCATAAGCCTCTCCCTCCTCCCCTCCCAATCCCACCCTCCCTTCCATTTCTGCATATATGCCCCTCCCCAAGTCCACTGATAGGGGAGGTTCTCCTCTCCTTTCTGATCTTAGTCTATCAGTTCTCATCAAAATTGGCTGCATTGTCGTCTTCTGTGGCCTGGTATGGCTGCTCCCCCCTCAGGGAAGGTGATCAAAGAGCAGGCCAATCAGATTATGTCAGAGTCAGTCCCTCTTCCCATTACTATGTAACCCACTTGGACACTGACCTGCCATGGGCTACATCTGTGCAGGGGTTCTAGGTTATCTCCATGAATAGTCCTTGGTTGGAGTATGAGTCTCTAGGAAGTTCCCTGTGTTCAAATTTTCTCGTTCTGTTGCTCTCCTTGTGGAGACCCTGTCCTCTCCAGCTCTTACTATTTCTCACTTCTTACATAAAATTTCATTCACTCTGCCTGAGAGTTGGCCATCAGGCTCAGCATTTGCTTTGATAGTCTGCAGAGCAGAGCCTTTCAGAGGCCCTCTGTGGTATGTTCCCCCTGTGCTCAGATTATTTTTTATGTGGTATGTTTCCTGATTTTTTCTTCTGGCTTTCAGAGGCCCTCTGTAGCAGGTTTCGAGGTTGTTTCCTATTTTATTTATTTATATAATTCTTTTTCAGTGCAGTTTATTCAGGAACCTTGAACAATCATCTGAACCTGGGGAAAGCCAGCCCACAGCTTAAATAGCCTCAGGGTAGCTAACCCAGGCGTGCCACGTGGGCAATGCAGATAGGTCCACATACATGGAAACAAGCCAGATCCTCAGCCTTAGCCAAATGTGGAGTTGTTCATGACAGAGAGCACTCACTATCGGGAAGGTGAAAGGCGGAAACCAGCTCCATCTTTAAGGCGCGGCCTTTTGCAGCTCTCTACAGTTCCCCCCTTTTTTTCTTTTAGACACATCAGGCAAGAGTAGAGGTCTGATCTCTGATATTAGAAATAAATGGGGACTTTGTACCGATGTTCATTTAGGTGTCATCTACCCAAAGAGCATCAGACCCGCCCTATATGTTTTTCTTAGAGGCGGGACCTGGGGCATCAACCCGCATGCAATCAGACATGCTCTTCTCTGGGTCCAAAGCTGCTGACCCTGAGTACAGTGCTTAGCTTCGCATCCTGAGTGTAACATTTTAGCTTTTTATGGTAGCCAACCATGGTTGGGGAGACTGTCCTGCTTCAATGGCTGTAAAGAACTGAATGGTCATGGCTGCATTACGCTGTTGTGAGACTCTAATCTTGCATATATACCACAGGCAAACCAAGGAGACCAACACCAGAAGGCCTGCTAACACTCCCATGCCCGCCCATTCCTTCAGATGATTCATGGCTGCAGCAATCCATGATGATAATCCTGTGTGTAGTCCTGCGTCCACTCTGGTAGAATTTACCATGACAATGGCCACTCTCAGCTGCTCCATCGTAGTATCGAATTCTCCAGTCCAATTACCTAAAATATAGCTAGACAATTGTTTAGACAGATTTGCAGCACAGGAAAAATTCTCATGTTGTATGCTAGTGATTCAAAGTCCAGCTTACCCCGGTTGAGCCATTTGCCATAGGGTATCAATTTGCTCCTGCACGAGGAGAAAATCTCATCAAATACATACAAATTTCATAGTTTTCTTGTTTTTTATTGCTGAGTAATATTCCATTGTGTAGATGTACCACAATTTCTGTATTTGTTTCTCCTTGGAGAGGTATCTGGGCTGAACATCTATGCAACAAATGCAAGGGCATTCACATTTGTAAAAGAACTTTAATAAAATTTAAACCAAATATAGACCTCCACACATTAATAGTGGGAGATTTCAACTCCCCACTCTCAACAAAGGACTGGTCAACAAAACAGAAATTAAACAAAGAAACAATAATTCTGACAAAGGTATGGAATCAAACGGACCTCACGGACATCTACAGAACATTCACCCACATACAAAAGAATTTATCTTCTTCTCAGCTCCTCATTCTGCAAAATAGATCATATAGTTGGTCACAAAGCAAGACTCAACAGATATAAGAAGATGTAACTAATCCTTTGTATCCTATGTGATCACCATGAAATAAAGCTGGACCTCAACGACAAAAACAGGAAAAGGCTTATACACAAATGGAAACTGAACAACTTGCTACTAAATGACAGGTGGGTCAGAGAAGAAATAAAGAAAAAAATTAAAAACTTCCTAGAATTCAATGAACATGAAGGCACAACATATCCAAACTTATGGGACGCAATGAAAGCAATGCTAAGAGGAAAGTTCATAGCACTAAGTGCCTTCAAGAAGAAATTCGAAACACCTCATGCAAACAACCTAATGGCTCACTTAAAAGCCCTAGAAAGAAAAAAAAAAAAAAGGCCTACACCAAAGATGACTAGATGGATGGAAAGAGTCAAACTCAAGGCTGAAAAGAATCAATTAGAAGCAAATAAATCATTTCAAAGAATCAATGAAACCAACAGCTGGTTATTTGAGAAAATCAACAATATAGACAAACCCTTACCCAAACTAACTAAAAGGCAGGTAGACACTATCCAAATCAACAAAATCAAAAATGAAAAGGGGAGTATAACCAAAGACACTGAAGATATCCAAACAATAATTAGGACTTACTTTAAGAGCCTACATGCCACAAAATTTGAGAATCTAATTGAAATGGACAATTTTATTGACCAATTTCACATGCAAAAGCTGAAACAAGACCAGATAAATTAATTAAATATAGTATAACCCCTAAGGAAATAAAAGCTGTCATCAAAAGTCTACCATGCAAAAAATAAAGACCAGGAATAGATGGTTTCAGCACAGAATTCTACGAGACCTTCAAAGAAGAGCTAACTCCAATTCTCTTCAAACTATTCCACAAGATAGAAACAGAAGGAACACTACCAAACTCATTCTATGAAGCCACATTCACCTTGGCACCAAACTTCACAATGGCCCAACAATGAAAGAGAATTTCAGGCCAATCTCGCCTATGAACATTGATGCAAAAATACTCAAGCAAATACTTGAATACAAGAACTCATAAAGATATCATCCACTATGACCAAGTAGGCTTCATCCCATGTATGCAGGGGTGGTTCAATATATGGAAATCCATCAATGTGATCCACCATATTAACAAACTGAAAGAAAAAAAAAACACATGATAATCTCCATAGATACTGAAAAAGCATTTGACAAAATTCAACATCCATTCATGTTTAAAGGATTGGAGAGATCAGGGATAAAAGGCACATATCTAAACAGAGTAAAGGCGATATATAGCAAACTTATAGCCAACATCAAACTGAACAGAGAGAAACTTAAAGCACTCTCAATGAAATCAGGGACAAGACAAGGCTGTCCACTCTCTCAGTATCTCTTCAACATTGTTCTTGAAGTCTTTGTGACAGCAATAAGACAATTGAAGGAGACGAAGGGGATAGAAATTGGAAAGGAAGAAGTCAAAGTATCACTATTTGCTGAGAATATGATAATATACCTGAGTGACTCCAAAAATTCTACCAGGGAATTCTTCCAGCTGATAACTCCTTAGATGCTGAAAAAGCATTTGACAAAATCCAACATGCATTCATGTTTACAATATTGGAGAGATATACTAGGGAACTCCTACTGCTGATAGACACCTTCAGCAAAGTGGCTGGATACAAAATTAACTCAAAAAAATCAGTAGCCCTCCTGTATACAAAAGACAATAGGGCCAAGAAAGAAATTAGGGAAACAACACCCTTCACAGTAGCCACAAATGACATATAGTACCTTGGTGTAAATATAATCAAGCAAGTCAACGACTTGTATGGAAAAAATTCCCAACCCTTGGCAGAGTGCAGGGAATCATATGAAAGAAGGGGAGTTAGTATGATACGGAAAGGATAGGAGCTCTATAAGTACCAAATATATCCTGGCACAGGGTCTTTTCTGAGACTGACACTCAACGAAGGACCATCTATGGATATAACATAGAACTTCTGCTCGGATGTGGCCCATGGTAGCTCAATAACCAAGTAGTTTTCAAAAGTAAGGGAAACAAGGACTATTTCTAACAGGATCTCAAGGGCAGGCTCTTTGACCTCTCCCCCCACCCCCCGCAGGGGAGGAGAACTCCTGTTAGGCCACAAAGGAGGACTTTGCAGCCAGCCTTGAAGATACCTGATAAAACACAGTCAAATGAAAGGGGAGGAGGTCCCCCCCCATCAGTGGATTTGGAAAGGGTCAGGGAGGAGACCAGGGAGGGAGTTGGAGAGTGGGAGGGAATGAGGGAGCGGGATACAGCTGGGAAACAGAGTTAACAAATTGTAAGTAAAAAGAAAAAGAAAAATTAAAAAAAAAAAAGAAAAAAATTCCAGTCTCTGAAGAAAGAATGAGAAGAAGATGTCAGAAGTTGGAAACATCTCCCATGCTTATGGATTGGCAGGATTAATATAGTAAAAATGGCCATCTTACCAAAAGCAATGTAAAGATTCAGTGCAATTTCTATCAAATTACCAACACAATTTTTTACCAACCTTGAAAAAAAAAATTCTAACATTCATATGGAAAAACAAGAAATACAGAATGGCTAAAACAATTCTTTATATTAAAAGTCTTCAGGAGGTAACTCCATCCCTGATCTCAAGCTTTACTATAGAACAACAATATTAAAAACGGCTTGTTACTGGCATAGAAACTGACTGGTGGATCAATGGAATTGAATAGAAGATCCCGACATAAATCCATACACGTATGGACACCTGATTTTGACAAAGATGCAAAATCATTCAATGGAGAAAAGATAGCATATTCTACAAATTGTGCTGGTCTAAATGGATGTTTACATGTAAAAATATGCAAATTGATTCATAGTTATCACCCTATACAAAACTAAAGTCCAAATTCTCATGAAACTGACAGTCTTCTATGAAACAAGAAACACTGTCATCAGAAAAAATGAATGCCTAAAGATTGAGAAAGGATCTTCACCAACCCTATATCTGAAAGAGAATTAATATTCAGTATATATAAATAACTCAAGAAGTTAAACAGCAACAAATCAAGTCATCCAATTAAGAAATGGATTACAGAGCTAAACAGAGAATTCTCAATAGAGGAATATCAAAGGGCAGAGAAAAACTTAAAGAAATGCTCAACATCCTCAATTATAAGCGAAAAGAACATCAAAACAACCATGAGATTTCAATTTACACCCATGAGAATAGCTAAGAACAAAACCTCATTTGACAACTCATGCTGGAGATGTTGTGGAGAAAGGGGAACCCTCCTCCACTGCTGGTGGAAATGTAAAGTTTTAAAACCACTCTGGAAAGCAATCTGGAGCATCCTCAGAAAACTAGGAATAGTGCTTCCTCAGGATCTAGCTATATCCTTCCTAGGCATATATCCAAAAGAGGCTCATGTACACAATAAGAACATTTGCTTTAGTTCTTTATATATACAGTTTATTAGTCCTCTGTCACATAGAGGGTTGGAGAAGATTCTTTTCCAATCTGTATTCATTCATTTTGTTTTGATGATAGTGTTCTTTGCTTTACATAAGCTTTTCAGTTTCATGAGGTCCCGCTTACTGATGGTTGCTGTTAGAGCCTGTGCTGTTAGTGTTTTATTCAGGAAGTTGTCTCCTGTGGCAATGAATTGGAGGCCCTTTCCCCACTTTTTCTTCTAACCAATTCAATGTGTCATGTTTTATGTTGAGGTATTTGATCCATTTGTACTTTAGTTTTGTGCAGGGTGATGAGTATGGATCCATTTGCATTTTTCTCCATGAAGACTTCCAGTTAGATGAGCACCATTTTATGAAGATGCTATCTTTATGCCAATGTATGGTTTTGGCAACTTTGTCAAAACTCAGGTGTCTGTAAGAATGTGGGTTTGTTTCTAGGTCTTCTATTTGGTTCCACAGATCCACCATTCTGTTTCTATTCCAGTACCATGAAGTTTTTATTACTGTTGTTCTATAATACAGCTTCAGTTCAGGCATGGGATACCTCCTGAAGACCTTTTATTATAGAGGATTGTTTTAGCAATTCTGGGTTTCTTGTTTTTCCATATGAAGTTGAGAATTTTTCTTTCAAGGTCTGTAAAGAATTGTCTGGGTAATATGTTAGGAATTGCATTGAATTTGTAGATTCCTATTGGTAAGGGAGTCATTGTTACAATGTTAAGCCTGCCAAGCCTTGAGCATAGGAGATCTTTCCATGTTCTGATATCTTCTTCTTCTTTCTTCAGAAACTTGAATTTTTTTTGAACCAAGTTACTTTAAGTATTTGAACAAGTACAAGAACAAATCAAAGATACCATTGACTATGACTAAGTAGGCTTTATCCCAGGTATGCAGGGGTGGTTCAATACTGGGAAATTCATCAATGTGACCCACCATATTAAGAAAATGAAAGGAAAAAAAAACACATGATAATCTCTTTAGATGCAGAAAAATCATTTGACAAAATCCATTATCCTTTCATGTTTAAATTATTGGAGAGAACAGGGATGCAAGGCACATATCTAAATATAGTAAAGGCAATATAAATCAAGCCTGTAGTCAGCATGAAACTAAACTAAGAGAAAATTAAAGCCTTCCCACTGAAATCAGGGACAAGGCAAAGCAGCCTACTCTATCCATATCTATTCAACATACTTCTGGACGTCCTTGCTAGAGCAATAAGACAATTGAAGGAGATAAAGAGAATGCAAATCAAAAAGGAAGAATTCAAAGTATTACAGTTTGGAGATGATATGATAGTATACTTCAGTAACCCCCAAAATTCTACAAGGGAACTCCTACAAGAGATGAACATTTTCAGCAAATGGCTGGATACAAAATTAACTCAGTAACTCACCTGTATACAAAAAACAAAAGGGCTGAAAGAGATATTAGGGAGACATAAGAAAATATATTATCTATCAAGGCTATCTATCTTAATCCTATCTAGATATTTCCTCACTGGGGACTCCACATGTAAATTGATGAGCTTCAATAGGACAGTGCAAATCATTGTAGAAAGTAGAAAAAAGATGGAGGTACTTCTAGGCTAAAAGAACATTGCTATCCTGAAAGTTTGTCAATCAATACAATGACTAAAGTCCCAGGAACTTCCAAAGACTAAAGAATAGGACTAACAATCTCCTTTAGGGAAAATGTGGAATATTTCCATAATGGAGTAATATTCACCCAAGAAAATGACATCATGATTATTTTCAGGCAGATGGATGAAACCAGGAAAAATCATCCTGGGCGAAGTAACTAAAATACAGAAATATAAATATGGTATGTATTTACTTATTAGGAGGTTTCCTAATAGTGGGGGATTAAATATCAATAGGCCATCTAGTGACCAAACCAGTTTTCCACTAGGGGGATTAGATAGCAGTTATTTGTGTTGCTGGGCCAGGGCATTCTATAAAATTTTTCAGGCAACCCAGGCTGTTGTTATTAAAATATGTTGCTCTCTGATCTCAGCTGATAGATCATGAACATAGATCAGCCATGTTCTTGGATCCACAAAGATGCTTCCTTCTGCATCCAACAGGATTGAATATAGAGACCCACACTTTGATAATATGTAGAGAGACACCTTAAAACATCTGGCTCAAAATGTGATTTCAATATAAAATTCTCTCTCCTCTTAGAGCTCTGGGAAGCCTGCAGGAGAAGAGGCAGGAAGAGGGTCATAAGTAGAGGGAATTGAGGAAAGAAGGAGAACAATGCCATGAGAATAAGGCTGAAGAGGAAGATGTTGCAGCTAGGCTTGATGATGCCTGATAAGCAAGGGTCAAATAGAAGGATGAGGAGAACCTCACCTATGAGGGAACTAGAAAAAGGGCATTGGTATAGAGGAAAGAGCGTGGGTCTTGAAAGAGAACAGGGATGGAGCAGCAGAGGGGACTGAAATGTAATAAATAAATAAATACATAAGAAAATCTGTGTACAAAGTGATGAAGTAAAGAGCTCTTCAGGTTTGTTGGCCTTTTCTTGGGGATGGTACAAGTGTGCAGCACTGATGAACTGTTTTCTTTCTATTTTCCCTGTTCTTAAAGCCTCAAACCCAAGAAAACAAAGACACTGTCACCCTATTATATCAATAAGAATGTGAAGGTACATTAAAGTGTACATGTGTAACTCTTAGTTCAAAGTCACAACTTGGAAATTTCATATCCAAGACCGCAGTATGAGAGCACCTTCTCATTCCATACATTCCCCTTAATCCCATATAGCTTTGGAGCTTCTTTAAGTAGTAAGCTGTCCAATTAAATAAAGAAATATTAAAGTTTCATTTCCTCTCTGACACTGTCACAGTGGTAAACAGGAATAAAGTTGTGGGATCTGCATAAAGGGATGAGATAAACAATTTTGGGTTTCACAAGAAAAAGTAAAGTATACACACGATCAGAGATTGTTTACCCATCTCCATGGAAACCTCAAGATTTTCTCAGGTGCTGATTGATTGAGAGGAAAAATGATGTCATGCAACAGGTGAAATCCAGGAGAATTTCAGGAGCCAGTTATTAAAAGGGCCAAGTTGACAGTAAGCTTGAGAGAAAGTCTGAGCAGCCCTATATGACTCAGTCATGGCTGCTGAAAGCACAGTTCCTGTGTCCAAGACTCCTAATTCAGGAAAAGTGTCACATATTTCTTTCAAGAGATCATTAATAAAGTCAAGTGTCTTTGACATGTGACTTTCACATTATCACAGATTTCATTATTATTTGTTAAGTGGACAGATATTTCCTCACCCTGTCAATTACTTCCTGGCCAAACACTCCCTGAACAAGGCAATTCTTTGAACAAAAAGCATTTAATTAGAACCTTCTTTATATTTATACAGAGACCATCCAGAATGTCACATCAGCTAGCTCATCTTGTAATTCTTCAGCAGATCTGAGAACTTCGCATACTGAACCACATGCAGCAAGCAGAGACAGGGAGATTGAGAGAGACAGGGTGAGAAAGAGCTAGAGAGACAGATTGAGAAATAGATGAGAACAACAGAAACAAAGATATAAAGTAATGGAGACCAAGCGACAGATTCCATTGTGTCTGGTCACTTTCACTGGCATATCAACATCAATGCACACCCTCCTATAATATAATTCCAATAGGAATATATTGTGTAATATAATATATGTTATATATAATTCCAAAAGAAATTATATTACCTAACAAGGACATAATTATTAACCCATACCTGATGTTTCTTACTAGGGATACAACATCTGAATAGATGAACTTCAAGTGGATATTTCAACTCAAAAACTAGAAAGTAGAAAAAATGGAGGGAATTCTAGGCTTAAAGAACTTCATTATCCAGATAATTTGTAATTCAGTGTAATGATTAAAGTCCCAGCAACTTTCCAGGTCTACAGAGCAGGACTAACATTCACATTTGGGGAAAATGTGGAATATTTCCTTAACAGAGTATTATTCAGTAAAGAAAATGACATCATGATATTTTCAGGCAAATGTATGAAACCAGGAAAAAATCATCCTGGTTGAAGTAACTAAAATGTAGAAAGACAAACATGGTATGTACTCATTTATTAAGATATATCTTAATAGTGCAGGATTAAGTTCCAAAAGGCAATCTATTGTGAAAACCAGTCTTCCACTAGGGTGGTTAAGTGGCAGTTAATTGAGTTGTTGGGCCAGGGCATACTATGGAAATTTTCAAGCAACCCAGGCTGTTGTTATTAAAATATGTTGCTCTCTTCCCTCAAGTGATAGATCTGTGCTATGTTCTTAGATCAACAAGGATTTTTCCTTCTGCATCAAAAGGGATTGCATAGAGAACCCCGCAGTCTGATATTGTGCAGAGAGAGACCTTACAACACTAAGCTCTAAATGGGAATTCCCTATGAAATTCTCCCTCTCCTCAGTTTGGATAAGCCTACAGGAGAGGAGCCACTAAGAGTGTCATAAGTAGAGGGAATTGAGGATACAAGGAAAACAATGCTCTGAGAATCAGGCCACTGAAAAAAATAATGCAAAGAGCCTTGATGAGACCTGATAAACTAGTGTTAGAGAGAAGGTTTGGAGGACCTACCCTATCAATGAAAAAGAGAAAGGGCATAGGGATAGGAGAAGCAGTGTGGGTGGGACTGGAAGGAGAAGAGGAAGGCGGCATCAGAGGGGAAACAAAGTGAACAAATTCTAATAAATAAATACATCAGACAAACTGTGATCAATGTGATGAAGTATAGAGATTTACAGGGACTGATGGCTTTTCTTTGGGGTCGTACCAGAGTACAGCAAGGATGACTGTTTTCCTTAACAGACATGGCACTGAGACTCCCATCATTTTTCAATTAGTATATGATCAACACATACTTATATTAATGTATTTTAAAGAAAAACAAATTTTTAGTGTGACCCATGGTAGAAATTTGAATCTGGGAGCAATGGAAAAGCAGTTTATGTATAATATATATAATATGAAAGTCCCACATAAGCAATAAAAATAATATGGTGACAACATTTATAATGACTTTTAACATAAAAAAAGATTCTGCTAATGAAGGCAGGGTTTGACTTTGTAAAGCATGCATTTCAAGACTCATTATGTCACAGAGAATGCTAGCCATGAACTAGTGGTTACTCAGCTACCATAGACTCATGAGTCAGGTGGCACCTCTGAACAAGCAGTCCTGGTACTAACTACATTTAGAGATTTTGTCTGGAAGACAAGAGCAGGAAAAACAGCTGCTCTTGTATCCTAGGCACATAACATGGACAAATTTCTGTCATGAAAACCCCGTTTTAATTGTAAACCCCAGGAACAAGAGGATTTCTCCCTGACCACTGAGTAGGACACAGCTGCCAATCCAGCCAGGTCAGCCAACATAAACCTGCTCTTAGACAGTGGCAACACTATTGTGGAACAGCACCAGCTGTCAAAGTGTTTTTTGCTCTGAAGTTCTCTTTTTACATATACTGATCTTTCACTGTTTCAGCCAAAAAAGTCCCAGGAATTGTCTGGTTTCCTTCTGTTTTCCCTGCTCTTAAAGACTCAATATCCAAAGGAATACTAGGCCCAGCTTGCCTGTTATATCTATGAGTTCAAAGTCACAACCTAGGAAATTTCAGATGCAATACCACAGTAGGATACCACATTGTCATCCATATATACCACTTAATCCCACACCACTTTGAAGCTTCCCTACTAAAGAAGCTATGCAATTGAATAAACGTTAAATTTTTATTTCCTATCTAAAATTGTCTCAGAGGTAAACAGGAGTAAACATGTGGCATCCAGATAAAGGGATAAGATATGCCTTGTTGGGTTTCACAATAAAATGTCAGCTCTGCACAGGATCAGAGATACTGTACAATGAGGAAGTTTGTTTACTCATCTCCATGGAAACCTCAAGATTCTCTCAGGTGCTAATTGGTTGAGAGGGAAAATGATGTCATGCAACATGTGAAAGCCAGTGAGAATTTCAGGAGCCAGTTATTAAAAGGGTCAAGTGGACAGTGTGCTTGAGAGAAAGTCTGAGCAGCCCAACATGCTTCAATCTGGGTGGCTGAAAACACCCAACACAGAGATGACAGTTCCTGTGTCCAAGATTCTTAGTTCAGCAAAAGTGTCACATATTTCTTTCTAGAGGTCATTAATAATGTCATGGGAACCTTGATATGGGTCCTCAAATTATCACCGATTCCAATATCATTGTTAAATGCACAGATATGTTCTCAGTCAGTGAATTACTTCATGGGAAAACACTCCCTTACCAAGGCAAATCTTAGAAAAGAAAGTTTTTAATTGTGTCCTTGCACATATTTTTACAGAGATCTTCCAAGATGTCATGTTAGCATGTAGTCATCTTATTGTTGTCCTTCAGCAGAAGTAAGAGCTTTTTATACTGAATCACAAGCATCAAGCAGAGAGAGACAGGCTGAGAGAGAAGGAGCTAAAGAGATATTTTCAGAAATAGAGAGACTAAGAGAAACTGAAACAAAGATATAAAATGATAGACTGAGAGGGAGAGACTCCATTCCATCTGCCACAATCATTGGCATATCAACCTCAAAGCACACTCTCCTATAATATAATTCCAATAGGATTATATTATCTAACAAGGCCATACCTCCTAACCCTTCCAGACATTTCCTCACTGGTGACTAAATCTGTAAATAGATTAGTTTCAAGGGGATATTGCAATTTAAAAAAAAAAAAAAACAGGAATTAGATGAAAATGGAGGGACTTCTAGGCAAAACAAAACAAAAAACATACTTATGCTGATAGTTTTTAATTCAATAAAATGATTTAATTCCTAGAAACTTCAAAGGAGTAAAGAACAGTACTGATAATCTCCTTTGGGAAAATGTGAAATATTTCCATAGGGAATATTATTCAGATAAGAAAATGACATCATTTTATTTTTAGCCAAATGGATGGAACCAGGAAATATCATCCTGGTTGAAGTAACTAAAATGCAGAAAGAAAAATATGGCATGTATTTACTTATTAGGAGGACACCTAATAGTGGGGGATAAAGTTCCAATAGGCCATCTATTGGAACCAAACCAGTGTTCCACTAGTGGGATTGGGTGGCAGTTAATTGAGTTGTTGGGCCTGGGCATCCTCCAGAAATTTTCAAGCAACCCAGGCTGTTGTTATGAAAAATATGTTGCTCTCTGCTCTCACCTGACAGATCAGGGCCATGTTTTTGGATCCACAGAGATGTTTCCTTCTGTATCAAATCAGCAAGCATACAGAGACCAACAGACCAATTTTATGCAGAGAGAAAACTGAAAACACCCAACTCTGTATGGGATTTCCCTATGGAACTTTTCCTTTCCTCAGATCTCTGGGAAGCCTGTAGGGGAAGAGGCAGGAAGAGTGCCATAACTGCATGGAGTTGAAGACACAGGAGAACAATGCCCTGAGAATCAGGCCACAGAGGAAGATGATGCAGCCTGACTAGATGAGATCTGATAAGCTAGGGTAAAATAGAAGTGGAAGGAGGATCTCCTCAATCAAGGAACTAGAGAAAGGGCATAGGGAGAGAAGAAGGAGGCTGGGTAGGACTGGATGAAGAATAGGAGGGGGCATCAGAGGGGATACAAAGTGAATAAATCGTAATAAATAAACACATAAGACCAACTTAGATCAAGGTGTTGAAGTATAAATATCTTCACGACTTGATGGCTTCTTTTTGTGTTTGGTACAAGGGTGCAGCAAGAATGAACTCAGTTTTTTAAGGGACTTGGCCAGTGAGACTCTTATCATTTCCAATCAGTATGTGAACAACACATACTAAAATTGAAGTTTTTTTAAAGAAAAAAACAATTAGTGTGACAAACGGTAGAAATTTGAAACTATGAACGATGGAAAAGGAGTGTAATGTATGTTGTATCAAATTATCCAATTCCCACATACCCAACAAAAATAACATGTTGACAACTTTTACAATGACTTTTAATATGGAGAAAAGATTCTGTTAAAAGAGGGTGTAGTTTGACTTTGTAAGGCATGCTTTCAAGGAAATCATTATTTAGCAGAGAATCATAGCCTTGAAGAAGTCATTAACAAGTTACCACATATCCAATGAGCAGTCCTGGCACTAACACTATGTTCAGACTGATTTTGGAGGACCACATCAGGAAACAAAGCTCATTTTATGTCCTAGGTATATAATGAGGACACAATTTCCTTTTCTGTATGCCCAGTTTTAACAATAAACCCTAGGAACGAGAAGATTGCTCACTGATCACTGAGTAGGACAGAGCTCCTGTTCTTGGCAGGTCATCCAAGACAAACCTCTCATGGAGAGTTGCCAACACTAATGTGGAAAAGCTCCACCTGTCAAATAATTTATTGGCTCTCAGTTCTCCTTTTATACTAACCTATCTTTCTCTGTTTCAGACAAACCAATCCCAGGAATTGTATAGTTTCCTTCACTTTTCCCTGCTCTTAAAGACTCAATACCCCAGGGAACCATAGACCCTGCCAACCTATTATATCAATAAGAATGTAAAGGTATATGTAGTGGGATTGCGGGTAACTGTTCAGTTCAAAGTCAAAAACTAAGAAATTTCAGATCAAATACCACAGTAGGGGAACACCTTGTCATTCAGTACATTCCTCTTAATCCTACATCAATAGGAAGGTTCCCTACTTTGGAAGCTATACTATTAAGTAAACGTTAAAGATTCATTTTCTACCTGACATTGTGACAGAGGTAAACAGGAGTAAAAGTGTGGGTTCCGGATAAATGGATGAGATAAAGGCCTCTTGGATTTCACAAAAACAAACAAACAAACAAAAAAAAGTCACATGTATACAGGATCAGAGATCCTGGACACTGAGCAAAATTTGTTTACTTATCTCCACGGAAACCTCAGAATTTTCTCAGGTACTGATAGGCTGAGAGGGATATTGATGTCATGCAACAGGTGTAAGACAGTAAGAGTTTCAAGAGCCATCTATTAAAATGGACATGTGGACATCATATATGTGAGAAATGCTTAGCAGCCCTACGTGCCTAAATATGGGCAGCTGAAAGCACAACCCATAGATGAAAGATCCTGCATCCAAGACTCTTATTTCAGGAAAAGTATAACATATTTCTTTCAAGTGGTCATTATTAACATCACATGTCCTTGACATGTGACTTTGACATTATCACAGATTCCATTATAATTTGTTAAATGCACAGACATGTCCTCTGTCATGAAAATATTTACTGGAAAAATGCTCCCTGTCCAAGGAAACTCTTTGAACATAGGTTTTTCAATTGGGACCTTGCTTATATTTTAAAGAGACCATCCAGGATGTCACTTCAGCAAGCAGTCATTTTGTTGTAGTCCTTAAGCAGAACTGATAGCTTTTCATACTGAACCACAAGTGGCAGTCAGAGAAAGGGAGCCTGAAAGAGACAGACAGAGAGAGCTAGAGAGACACATGCAGAAATAGAGACTGAGACCAACAAAAACAAAGATACAAAGTGAATGATACAGAGAATCCATCTTTTTGATCACTTTCATTGCCATATCATCAAAACAGTAGGACTGCTATAATATAACTCCAAAAGGAATTATATTTTTTATATTTTTATTTTAATTTTTATCATTTACACTTTATTCACGTTGTATACCCCCATAACCCCTCTCCCTTCCAATCCCATTTTCCCACCCCACTTGTACACGCATGCCCCTCCCCAACTCCACTGATAGGGAAGACTTCCTCTCCTTCCTTCTGATCCTAGTCTTTCCAATCCATTCAGGAGTGGCTTCATTGTCTTTCTCATTGACCTGGTAAGCCTGCACCCTCAACATGATGAAGTTATCCAAGAGCAGGGCCAATCACATCATGTCAGAGGCAGTGCATGTTCCCATTACTATGGAATCCACTTGGACCCTAAATTGCCATGATCTACATATGTTCAGGGTCCTAGGTTATCCCAATGCATGGTATGTGAATAGAGGATGAGTCTCTTGAAAGACCCCTGTGCTCAGATTTTTTTGGTTCTGTTGTTCTCTTTGTAGAGTTCCTGGCCTCTCTAAATCTTATAATTTCTCTCATATTTCACTAGAGTACATGCACTCTGCCCAACAGTTGACCATAAATCTTAGCATCTCCTTTGATAGTCTGCAGGGCAGAGTCTTTTAGAGGCACACTGTGGCAGGCTCCTAACTTGTTCCCTGTTTTCTCCTTCTTCTGATGTCCAATTTCTTTGCTTTCAGTATGGGGATTGAGCATTTTAGCCAGAGTCCTCCTATTTGATTAGTTTCTTTAGATTTGCAGATTTTAGTTGGTTTCTATTATATGTCTATATGAGTGAGTGTATCCCATGTGTGTCTTGTTGCTTCTGGGTAGCCCACTCAGAATGATCTTTTACATTTCCCACCATTTACCCACAAATTTCATGATTTCCTTTTTTTTTATTGCTGAGTAATATTCCATTGTGTAGATGTACCATAATTTCTGTATCAAATTTTTATGGGGGGGGGGCATCTGTATTATGTCTAGGTTCTAGCAATTACAAATAAAGCTGCTACAAACATGGTTGAGCAAATGTCCTTATTGTGTACTGGAGAATCTTTTGGATATGTGCCTAGGAGTGGTATAGCTGGATATTGTGGAAACACTATACCTACTTGTCTGAGAAAGAGACAGATTGATTTCCACAGTAGTTGTACAAGTTTACATTCCCACCAGCAGTAGAGAAGTTTTCTCCTTTCTCCACCTTCTCATCAGCACTTGTTGTCACTTGAGTTTTGATCTTGGCTATTCTGATTGGTGTAAGGTGAAATCTCAGAGTCGTTTTGATTTGCAATTCCCTGATGGCTAATGACATTGAGCATTTCTTTAAGTATTTCTCTGCCATTCAATATTCCTATATTGAGAATTTTCTCTTTAGCTCTGTTCCCCATTTTTTAATTGGATTACTTGATTTGTTGCTTTTCAACTTCTTTAGTTTTTTATATATACTGGATATTAGCCCTCTGTCACATAGAGGCTTTGTAAAGATTCTTTCCCAATCTGTATGTGTTCATTTGTTTTGATAGCAATGTCCTTTGCTTTACAGAAGCTTTTCAGTTTCATGAGATCCCATTTACTGATTATTGTTTTTAGAACCTGTGCTGTTGGGGTTCTGTTCAGGATGTTGTCTCTTGTGTCAATGAGTTCAATACTCATCGTCACTAGTTCTTCTAACCGATTTAATGTGTCTGGTTTTATCTTGAGATCTTTGATGAACTTGGACTATAGTTTTCTGCAGGGTGATAAAAATGAAAATACTTGCATTTTTCTACATGCAGACATCCAGTTAAACCACCAGCATTCGTTGAAGATGCTCTTTTTTACATTGTATGGTTTTTGCATCATTGTCAAAACTCAGGTGTCCATATGTGTGTGGATTCATTTCTGGGTCCCCTGTTTGTTTCCACTGATCCACCATTCTGTTTCTCTCCCAGTACCGGGCAGTTTTTATTAATGTTGCTCTATAGTAGAGCTTGAATTTAAGGATGGAGATATCTCCTAAAGACCTTTTATTGTAGAGGATTGTTTTAGCAAATCTGGGTTTTTGGTTTCTATATGAAGTTGAGAATTTTACTTTGAAGTATTGTAAATAATTGTGTTGGTAATTTGATGGGAATTGCATTAAATATGTAGTTTGCTTTTGGTAAGATGGCCATTTACTATGTTAATCCTGCTAGTCATGACTATGGAAGATCATTACATTGTCTGATATTTTCTTCTAATTCTTTCTTCAGGGATTTGATTTAGTTTCATACAAGTCTTTGACTTGCTTGGTTAGGGTCATACTGAGGTACTTCATGTCTTTGACCAAATATAAGAATACATCAAAGATATCATCCACTATGAACAAGTACGCTTCATCCCAGATATGCAAGGGTGGTTCAATACACAGAAATCCATCAATATGATCTATCATATTAACAAACTGAAAGAAAATAAAAAAAACACATCATAATCTCCTTAGATACTGAAAAAGCATTTGACTAAATTCAACCTCCATTCATGTTTAAAGCATTGGAGAGATCATGGATACAAGGCATACATCTAAGTACAGTAAAGGCAATATACAGCAAGCCTATATTCAACATGAAACTAAACTGAGAGAATGCCCATCAAATTACCAACACAATTCTTTACAGACCTGGAAAGAAAAATTCTCAACTTCATATGAAATAACAAGAAACCCAGAATTGCTAAAACAATCCTCTACAATAAAATATCTTCTTGGAGGTATCTCCATCCCTGATCTTAAGTTGTACTATAGAGCAACAGTTTTAAAAACTGCATGGTACTGGCATAGAAACAGAATGGTGGATCAATGGAACGGAACAGAGGACCCAGAAATAAACCCACACACTTATGGACACCTGATCATTGGCAAAGATGCCAAAACCATACAATGGAAAAAAGATAGCATCTTCAACAAATGGTGCTGGTCTAACTGGATGTCTACATGTAGAAAAAAAGAAAATAGATTCATACTTGTCACCCTGCACAAAACTGAAGTCCAAGTGGATCAAAGACCTCAACATAAAGCCAGACACATTAAATCGGCTTAAAAAAAAAGTGGGAAATGCCCTAGAACTCATTGGTACAGGGGAAAACATCCTGAACAGAACACCAACAGCACAGGCTCTAAGAGCAACAGTCAATAAATGGGACCTCATGAAACTGAAAAGCTTCTGTAAAGCAAAGGACACCATCATCAAAACAAAGAGAACACCTACAGATTGGGAAAGAATCTTCACCAACCCTTTATCTGACAGAGGACTCATATCCAGTATATATAAAGAACTAAAGAAGCTGAAAAGCAGAAAACCAAGTAATCCAATTAAAAAATGGGGAACAGAGCTAAACAGAAACTTCTCTGTAGAGGAATACTGAATGGCAGAGAAACACTTAAAGAAATGCTCAACCTCACTAGCCATTAGGGAAATGCAAATCAAAACAACCCTGAGATTTCACCTTACACCCATGAGAATGGCCAAGATCAAAAACTCTTGTGACAACACATGCTGGAGAGGTTGTGGAGAAAGGGGAACCCTTCTCCACTGCTGGTGGGAATGTAAATTTGTACAACCACTCTGGAAATAAATCTGGCACTTTCTCAGACAACTAGGAATAGCGCTTCCTCAAGATCCAGCCATACCACTACTGAGCATATATTCAAAAGAGGCTCAAGTACACAAAAAGGACATTTGCTCAACCATGTTTGTAGCAGCTTTATTTGTAATATCCAGGAGCTGGAAACAACCCAGATGCCCCTCAACTGAAGAATGGATGCAGAAATTGTCGTACATCTACACAATGGAATATTACTCAGCAATGAAAAATAAGGAAATCATGAAATTTTCAGGTAAATGGTGGGATCTGGAAAGGTTCATCCTGAGTGAGTTGTCCCAGAAGCAAAAAGACACACATGGTATATACTCACTCATATAGACATACAACATAGGACAAACCCATTAAAACCTGTGCATCTAAAGAAACTAAGCAAGAGAGAGGACCCTAACTAAAATATCCAATCCCCATCTGGAAAGGCAAATAGGATGGACATCAGAAGAAGAAGAAAACAGGAAACAACCTAGGAACCTACCACAGAGGGCCTCTGAAAGCCTCTGCCCCTCAGACTATCAAAGCAGATGCTGAGCCTGATGGGCAACTGTTGGGCAGGTGAACAGAATTTTAGGTAAGAACTGGGAAATAGTAAGAGCTGGAGAGGACAGGGTCTCCACAAGGAGAGCAACAGAACAAGAAAATTTGAACACAGGGAACTTCCCAGAGACTCATACTCCAACCAAGGACTATTCATGGAGATAACCCAGAACCCCTGCACAGATGTAGCCCAGGGCAGTTCAGAGTCCAATTGGGTTACATAGTAATGGGAAGAGGGACAGACTCTGACATAATCTGATTGGCCTGCTCTTTCATCACCACCCCCTTGGTGGGAACAGCCTTACCAGGCCATAGTAGAGGACAATGCAGCCACTTTTGATGTGAACTGATGGAATAAGGTCAGAAAGGAGAGGAGAACCTCCCCTATCAGTGCACTTGGGGAGTGGCATGCATGCAGAGGAAGAAGGGAGGGTGGGATTGGGAGGGGAGGAGGGAGGGCCTTATGGGAAGATGCAGAATGAATAATGTGTAATTGATGAAAAATTAAAAAAAGGGAAAAATAATTTAAGAACCTTAAATGACTTTCAAAATTGGAGGAAAACATGGAGTTAATCAATTGGCATGGAGCACGTCTCGCCCCTGGTGGCAATGGTCTCCTGAACCTACTCAGACCTCGGACACCACCACTGCTAGTTCTAGAACTGACACAGTATGTTTCAACGAGGGGGTTAAGGCTTCTCATAATATTTCCTATAAGCCCACACCTGTTTGTCTATATCCCCCATTTTTATTCATTATTAGCCAGATAGAGCCAAGTAATTGTGGTAATGATACTTGCTTTTTTGCCCAATGCTGGAATGCTAGTAAATTTAGGTATTCCCTGGTTACTAGCATGACTCTCTGGGTGCCTGTGCCCATTGATGCCTGTCACGCTATGACTCTCTTCAGACAGAAAAGGGATCTTGGAACTACAGCCACCATTGTTACTACCATCTCATTGGCGGCTGCTGGAGCTACCATCAGGGCATTAGCCATGAGTCATACTGGGCAGACTGCTCAGACCCTGAATAATCATTTAGCCAATGTAGCTCATGCCTTAGTTGTACATAAAGGAATTAATGCTCAACTAAAAGGAAGCTTGATGGTGTTCAGTCAGAGGATTGACCTCGTGCAGGAGCAAATTGGTACCCTATGGCAAATAGCTCAACTTGGCTGTCAATGAAAATATGCTGGACTTTGAGTCACTAGCATATAACATGAGAATTTTTCCTGTGCTGCAAATCTGTCTACACAATTGTCGAGCTATATTTTAGGTAATTGGACTGGAGAATTCGATACTATGATGGAGCAGCTGAGAGTGGCCATTGTCACAGTAAATTCTACCAGAGTGGAAGCAGGACTAGCCACAGGATTATCATCATGGATTGCTGCAGCCATGAATCATCTGAAGGAATGGGTGGACATGGGAGCGTTAGCAGGCCTTCTGGTGTTGGTCTCCTTGGTTTGCCTGTGGTATATATGCAAGATTAGAGTCTCACAATAGTGTGATGCAGCCATGATCATTCAGGCCTTTACAGCCATTGAAACAGGACATTCACCTGAAGCATGGTTGGATACCATAAAAAGCTAAAATGTTACACTCAGGATGCGAGGCTAAGCACTGCACTCAGGGTCAGCCACTTTGGACCCAGAGAAGAGCATGTCTGATTGCATGCGGGTTGATGCCCCAGGTCCCGCCTCTGAGAAAAAGGTATCGGACGGGTCTGATGCTCTTTGGGTGGATGACACCTAAATGAACATCTGTACAAAGTCCCATTTTATTTCTTATATCAGAAATCAGACCTCTACTCTTGCCTGATGCGTCTAAAACAAAAAGGGGGAACTGTAGAGAGCTGTGGAATGCTGTGCCTTAAAGATGGAGCTGGTTTCTACCTTCCACCTTCCGATGGTGAGTGCTCTCTGTCACGAACAATTCCACATTTGGCTAAGGCTGAGGATCTGGCTTGCTTCCATGTATGTGGACCTATCTGCATTGCCCACGTGGCACACCTGGGTTGGCTACCCAGAGACTATTTAAGCTGTGGTCTGGCTTTCCCCAGGGTCAGATGATTGTTCAAGGTTCCTGAATAAACTGCATTGAAAAAAAATAATTTGGCAGTGTTATGAGGTCTCAATGCAATTATGACATAACAATGATATTAGGACATCTCAATGCTATGATGATTTCACAATGCTATTATGTTATCATAATGGTATTAGGATTTGACATGCTTTTATGATATAGTATCACAATTCGATAATGAGACCAAAACTGTATTATGGCATCATGACATCAATATTCATCATTACTTCTCAATGCTATTATGACTACACAATGAACTTATGACTTGGCAATGGTATGAGGTCTCAATGCTATTAACACATCACAATGATATTAATAAATCACAGTGCCTTTATGACACCACAGTGGTGTTATGACTTCACAATGCTCTTATGACATCACAGTGCTATTATGATATTACAATTGTATTATGTCATCACAACTGTATGAAACATCACAATGCCATTATGACATCACAATGATACGACATCACTTTGCTTTGATGACATTACAATGGTATTATGATATCACGATGGCATCATGACATCAAAATTCATCATGGCATCCCAATGCTCTTAGGATATCACATTGCTATCATACATCATTGCAAGAGCACATCACAATGGAGTTATGACATTGCACTGCTATGATGACTTCACAATGCTATGACATAAAAATGATGTTACGATATTACAATGCTATGATAACATCACAAATTTACTACGACTTCACAATGGTACTACAATATGATTGTAATATGACATCAGAATGGAATTTTGACACCAAAATTATGTTATGATATCACAATGTTATTAGGACATCACAGTGATATAACATCACAATTGCTATGATGATATCACCATGGTATGATGACATAATAATATGACATCACATTGTTATGATGACATCAAAATAGTATTATTACACAAAGCTATTATGACACAGTTGTTCAACAATTCTATCACAATTGTATGATGACAACACAATACTATGATGACATCACAAAGATACAACATCCCATTGCTATGATGACATCACCATAATATTGTGACATATCATGACATCAAAATTCATCATGACATCCCAATGCTATTAGTGTATCACAATACTCTTACAACATGATTGTGGAACCACATCACAATGGAATTATGACATTAAAATGCTATAATGACTTCACAATGGTATGACTTTACAAGGATATTTGGACATCACATGATGATATCACGATGCTATATGTTATCACAATGGTGTTATGACTTCACAATGGTATTATGACATTACCATGATATTATGACGTATTATGTCATGATTGTGGTATGACATCCCAATGAAATTTTGTTATGATATCACAAATATATTATCACATCATAATGTTATTATGATATTACAATGCTATTATGACTTCAAAAAGGTATTATAACATCACAAATGCATGACATCTAAATGCTATTATTTCATCACAATGGCATCAAGACATCAAAATTCATCATGACTTCCCAACACTATTATTACATGACAATGCTATTATTTCACAATGCTGTTATCACATTGCTATGATATTTGGACACCACATTGGCATCAAAATTCATCATGACATCCCAAAGCTATTATGACATCACATTGGCATTTTGGCTTCAAAATTCATCATGATATCCCAATGCTATTAGGAAGTGATCGTGGCATGACTTCACAATGGAATTTTGATATCACAGTGCTATTATGGCATCAAAATGGCATTATGACAAAATAATTCTATTATAAAATCACAATGCTATATGACTTCACATTCAGTATGATTTCAAAATGCTTTTAGGACATCAACATTCTATCATGACTTCACAATGCCATCATGACATCACAATGGTATTATTTCATCACAATGCTATTTGACTTGATAATGATATTATGATATATCAATACTATTAAGACATTACAATGTGATGATATTCCAAGGGTGTTATCACATCACAATGCTATGATAACATCACTGCTTATATGCTTTCACAATGGTGTTATGACTCCAAAATGATTTTATGACTTCACAATGTTATTGTGACATCACAATGCTATTATGACATCAACATTCTATGATGACATCACAATGCAAAAATGTTATCACAATGGAATTATGACATCAAAATTCACGACATTCCAATGCTAGTATATCATCCCAATGCTCTTATGACATGACAATGGGGTTAAGACCTCAATATGCTATTATGACATCACAATTATATCATGAATTCACAAAGGTATTACTTTGCAATGATAGTAGGACATTCCATTTCTATGATGACTTCACAATGGTATTAGGATAACACAATGCTATGATGATATCACAAAGCTATTATCACATCATAATGATAGCACATTGTGATATGCTATGATGACAACAAAATTATGTCAAGACTTCCCACTGGTATTATTACATCACAAACTTATCATGACATCAAAATGCTATTACGACATGATTCTGTTATGATATCAAAATGTAATTATGACATTACAATGCTATTAAGATTTCACAACAGTATGACTTTATAATGTTAATAGGACATCTCAATGCTATGATGGTATAACGATGCTATTATGACATCACAGTTGTGTTAGGACTTCACAATGCTATTTTGACATCACCATGCTATTAAACCATCATGATGTTACTGTAGTATGACATCACAAAATAATTGTAACATCAAAATGTATAATGACTTCACAACTGTATGACTTCACAATAATATTAGGACAAAACTATGATATTTTGATATCACAATGGCATCATACCTTCCCAGTGCTATTAAGACATCACAGTCCTATTCCAAAATGCTTGTGGTTTGACATCCCAATGATATTATGACATCACAATGCTATTATGACATGATTGTGTTATGACATCATAATGGAATTACATTACAATGCTAATATGACTTTACAACGGTATGACTTTACCATGATATTAGGACATCTTGATGCAGTGATGACATCACAGTGGTATTATGACTTCACAATTGTGTGACATTTCAAAGCTATTATGACACCATGATATAACATCACAAAGCTATTATGCCATCACAATGCTATCTTTATATCAGCATGCTATTATTACATCACAGTGCAGTGACACCATATCATTTAATATTACAAAGGAATTATGACATCACAATATTATTTCATCATTAAAATGCTTTTTGAAATCACAATGGTATTATGACTTCACAATGGTATTCTGACCTCACAATATTATTTCAAAATCAAAATGGAATTATGACATAACATAATTATTATGATATATATACTATTATGGCATCACAAAGCAATAATGACATTAGAATGGAATTATGATATCACAATCCTATGATGACATCCCAATAGTATTCTGATATTCCAATGGTATTATAACATCATCACAATTAAATGTTATCCCAATGGCATCATGAGATCACAATGGTATTCGTACATCACAATGGTATTATGATGTCACAATCCTATTATGACATCACAATTAAATGATGACATCACAATGCTATTATGATTTCACAACCAGGTGACTTCACAATGGTATTAAGACATCACAATGCTGTGATGATATCACAATACTCTTATTTCATCACAATGCTTTAATGATATCACAGTGCTATTATGACATCAAAATGGTATTACACCATGAAAATACTATGATGATATTATAACGCTCTCATGACATCACAATGGTATTATGATATTACAATGATCTTATGGCATCACAATAGTATGACATTACAATGCTATCATGACATAACAATTCTATGAAGATATCACAACACTATTATGATTTCATAACCAGATGACTTCACAATGGTAATAAGACATTACAATACTATCATGAGATCACAGTGCTATGATGACATCACAATATTCTTATTTCATCACAATGCTTTTATGACATCACAGTGATACTATCACATCAAAATAGTATTAAAACACCACAATACTATGATGATATCACAATCCTCTAATTGCATCGCAATGGTATTATAACATCACAATATTATATCACCATGCTACTATGATATCACAATGCGATGATATCAAGATGGTATTATGATAATCCACTGGTATCATATCACAATGCTATGATGACATCACATTACTATTATGACATCACAATTTTACTGCCCCATCCCAATGATAATATGACATCACATTGCTGTCATCAGATCCCAATGCATTAGTGACATCACAGTGATATGACATTACAGTGTGGTTATGACATCATAATTATCATTAAGACTTCACAATGTTATTGTTAGGTCACATTGGGATATCATGACATCCCAATGGATTTGTGATTTCACAATGGTATTATGACATCACAATGGAATTATGATTTTAACCATATAATTATAACATCACAATGTGATTATGATATCACAATGCTATTATGACACCAAATTTAAGGAATTTGAACTAAAGAAAATTGGGACCAGGTGGCTCAGAGGTTAAGAGCATTCTTTACTCTTATGGATGTCCTTCTTCAATTCGCAGCAACCACCCTTTGGCTTACAACCATCTATAATGAGATCTGGTGCCCTCTTTTGGCATGCAGGCAGAACACTGTACGATATAGGAGTAGATAGATAGATAGATAGATAGATAGATAGATAGATAGATAGATAGATAAAATAAAGTGTTGGTACAATGTTCTTTTCGAATGTACATAATTTACCCTTGTTCAATCAAATGCTGATTTCTATCCCCCACTCTCGGGTTTCAATGAAGAAATTGCACTGTAATATTATTCCATGCAACACCCGTCTCAAGTTTGTGTAAACGTGCCACCATTTGTTCTCTGTATTTTCAATAAAACAACCAGCTACAATGCTGAGCAATGGAGAGGATAGGGTGAGACATTCAGGCACATAGAGGGAGGAAAAGGAAAGAAGCAGGGAAGGAGAGGTGGAGAATCAGCAGGAGAGTTCTTGGAACCATGTGGAGAGATGGACCATACCTAAGATATGACTACAAGCACGTATAATGAGTGAAATCTGAACGGTAGGAATCTATGTGGTCTTGGAAGTTTAGGATGGAATAACTATTGCCAAGCATTGTGCTCTAGGTTAATTAAATAAATCCCAGTTTCTGTGTCGTGATTGGGGTATCCAGCTGGTTTAGGAATAACTGCTGTTTAACCAAAAGATATTTCAGTAGTAAATATTAAAGACTATCAACAAATGGCACCAAGCTAATCTAATTGTGATGTCAAAATTGCATTATTCTGTCATAGTAGGTGATTTTATTAATGACCACTTGAAAGGAATAAGTGACACTTCCTGAACTAAGAATCTTGGATAGGAAGTGTCATCACTGGGTTGTGTGCAATCAGCTGCCCAGATTGAGGTATGTATGGCTGCTCAGGCTTTCTTTCAAGCAAGCTATGTCCTACTCAGTAGTCAGTGACAAACCTTCCTGGTCCTCTTGTTTACAATTATACCTGGGCAGAAAAATGGGTCCATGCTATATGTCTAGGATAAAAGAGTAGCTGTGTTTACATCAGTGGTGCTCCAGAAAAACACAGTAAAGGTAGTGTTAGTGCCAGGATTGCTGGTTCAGCAGAATCTTTTCTCCATTTTCACATTCATTGTACAAGTTGTCAACATATTATTTTTACTCATTATGTGGGAATTTCATATAATATACAACACACTCTGTTTCAACTGCTCCCAGGTTCAAATTCATAACCATGTGTCACATTAATTTTTTGTTGTTGTTGTTTAAAATACATCAAGTATGTGTTGTTCATATAATCATTGGAACATTATCAAAGTCTCACTGCCAAGACCCTTAAAGCAAACTGAGTTCATCCTTTGCTGCACCATCCAATCACCTCCAAGGAATCCATCAGGCCTGAAGAGGTCTATACTTCATCCCCTTGATGACAGTTTTTCTTGTATATTTATTTATTACAATTTGTTTGCTATTTATCACCTCTACTACCCCCTCCTTTTTTCCTTTCCATACCACCTACCCTTCTTCTTCTAACCCTTTGCCCTTTCTATAGTTCCCTGATAAGTGAGGTCCTCCTCCACCTTTTATCTGTCCCTAGTTTATCAGGACTCTTCAAGGCTGGCTGCATCATCTTCCTCTGTGGCCTGATTCTCAGGGCATTATATTCATTTTGTCCACAATTCCCTCTAATTATGATACTCTTCTGCCTGCTCTCCTGCAGACTTCCCAGACCTCTGAGTGGAGGAAGAATTTAATAAGGAAATCACATTTAGAGCTGGGTGTTTTAAGCTCTCTCTCCATGATATTGGACTGTGGTTCACTTTATGGAATCCGATCTCCGTGGATCCACGAATATGGCACTGATCGATCAGTTGAGGGCAGGGTTTCTTGAAAAATTTCACAGGATACCATGGTCCAACAACTGAATTCATTGTCACCCATTCATCCTATTGGGACACTGGTTTGGTCACAATAGATGGCCTATTGGAACTTTATACACCTGTATTTGGAGACCTCCTAATAAGTGAAAACATATTTCTGTATTTTAGGTACTTCACCCAGGATGATTTTCCTGGTTCCATCCATTTGCCTGAAAATATCATGATGTCATTTTCTTAGCTGAATAATACTCTGTTATAGAAATATTCCACATTCTCCCCAAAGGAGATTGTCAGTCCTGTTTTAGACCTTGGAAGTTGCTGTGAATTTAATCATTGTATCGAATGAAAAAATGTCTGGATAACTATGTTCTTTTAGCCTAGAAGACCTCCCATCTTCTTCCACTTCTTGGTGTTTTAAATTGAAGGTCCCTTCAAGCTTGCCTATTTTCATGTTTTGTCTCCAGTAGGCAAATATCAGGGAAGGGTTATAAGTTATGGCGTTATTATATGGAATTATATTATAGGAGAGTGTGCTTTGAGGTTGATATGCCAATGAAAGTGACCAGACAGAATGAGTCTCTGTCTCTTAGTCTCTGTCACTTTTTATCTTTGTTTTTGTCAGGCTTGGTCTCTCTATTTCTGAATCTGTCTCTCTAGCTATTTCTATATCTGTCTACATCTCTCTACCTGCTTCTTGTAGTTTGAAAGGCTCTCATTTCTGCTGAAGGACTGCAACAAAATGACTACTTGCTGACATGACACTCTGGGTGATCTCTGTAAAAATGTAAGTAATCAAATATTTTTGTTCAAAGATTTGCCTTGGACAGGGAGCATTTTCACAGTAAGTAATTCACTGACTGAGGACATATCTGTGCATTTAACAAATAATAATGGAATCTGTGATAATGTGAAAGTCACATGTCCATGACAAGTGACCTTATTAATGACCACTTGAAAGAAATATGTGACCCTTTTCCTGAAGTAAGAGTCTTGGACACATGAACTGCCATCTCTGGGTTATGTGATTTCAGCTGCCCAGATTGAAGCATTTAGGGATTCTCAGCCTTTCTCTCAAGATTGTTGTCCACTTGGGCCTTTTAATAATTTGCTTCTGAAACTCTCACTGGCTTTGACCTGTTTTATGACATCATTCTCCCTCTCAGCCAATCTGCACCTGAGAGAATCTTGACATTTTCAAGGAGATGAGTAAACAATCTTTCCTCAGTGTCCAGTATCTCTGATCCTGTGCACAAGTGATACTTTCTTGTGAACCCCAACAAGCCTTTATTTCATCCCTTTATCCAGATTCTACACCTTACTCCTGTTTACCTCTGTGACAATGTCAGGTAGGAAATGAAACTTTAATGTTTATTTAATTGGGCAGCTTCCTAAGTAGGGAAGGTTCAAAGTGATGTGGGATTAAGGGGAATGAACCAAATGACAAGGTGCTCTCCTACTGTGGTCTTGGATCTGAAATTTCCTAGGTTTTATTTTGAACTGAGCAGTTAGTCCTGTCCTTGCTAAATGTACCTTCACATTCTTATTGACATAATATTCAGGCAGGGTCTAGGGTCCCTTGGGGTATTGAATCTTTAATGGGGAAAAAAGAGAAGAAACCAGATAATTCCTGGGATTCATTTGGCTGAAAAGGAGAAATATCCTGTAGGTAAAAGGAGAACTGAGGAGCAGTAAACTATTTAACAGCTGGTGTTGTTCCACACTAGTGTTGCCAACCCTCTATTAGTAGGGTTGCTTTGTCTGACATGGCTGAATTGGCAGCTGTGTCCTACTCAGTGGTCACTGAAGAACCCTCCTGGTCCTGAGATTCTATTTTACTATGTTCCTTCAGGGCAGATAAATGGGCCCACGTTAAATGTCTAGGAACCAAGACCAGCTGTGTTTCCTGCTGTGGTCCTCCAGACAAACCCTCTAAATGTAGTGTTAGGGCCAGTAATGCTAGTTCACTGGTGTCACTCATGCAGGCTGACGTATCTGGGTAAATAGTAGTTCATGGCTGAGATTCTCTGCTGTATAATGAGTTTCTGGAAAGCATGCCTTAGAAAGTCCTACTGTGCCCTCCTTAGAGGAATCTTTTCTCCATGTTAATAGTCATTGCAAAATTTGTCTACATATTATATTTACTGATTATATGGGAATTACATATAATATCTACACTCCTTTTCCATTACTTACAGGTTCAAATTCCTACCCATGTGTCACACTATTTTTTTTTCTTTAAAATACATCAATACTAGTATGGGTTGTTCATCTCCTAGTTGGAACATGATCAGAGTCTCAGTCTCTTGCTTAAAGAAAACTGAGTTCATCTTTATGGCACTGTGGCAAAACCCACAAGAAGAAGCCATCAGTCTTTATGATCTGTATAGTTCACCATCTTGAAGACAAATTTTCTTATGTGTTTACTCATTATGATTTGTTCACTTTGTATCACTTCTGTTGTCCACTCCCACTTTTCCTTCCAGTCCCACCCACTTCCTTCTTCTAATCCTATGCCCTTTCTCAACTTCCCTGATTGCAGAGGTTCTCCTCCCTCTTCCAGGTCTCACCAAGGCTGGTGCATCATCTTCCTCTGCGGCCTGATTCTCAGGGCGTAGTTCTCCTTGTGTCTTCAATTTCTTTACTTATGACACTATTCCTACCTCCTCTTCAGCAAGATCCCCACAGGTCTTAAGAGAGAGAGAATTTTATAGGGAAGTTCCATTTAGAGCTGGGTTTTTTAAGTTCTCTCTCTGTACATAATATTGGACTGTGTGTCTCTTTATGGAATCCCATTTGATGAAGAAGGAAGCATCTCTTTGGATCTAAGAACATGGTACTGATCTATCAGTTGAGGGCAGAGAAAAACATATTTTAATAGCAACAGCCTGTTGCCGGAGCCCACCTGCAGAATCGAACAGTTCTTGAGTTGGGAGTGAGGATTAAAATTAATAAACTAACACACAACACACAGGAGACTTTTTAAGAGGTTCCAGACTTGATCAGCCACTTTTTTATTGCAGAGATCTTTTAAGCCAGAGTAAAAACAGCTCAGAACAATGGGTTAAATTCACAAGGAGGTGAATCTAGAGGTGTGATCTTCACAAGCTATCCCACCTGTTGTCACAAACCAAAGGAGATGGACTTGCAAATTCTTCCCTGACTTCAGTGAAAGCCTGGTAAAAGCAGTCTTTCTGCTGAGATTTAAATATCAAAGCAGCTGTCAGATCCACGGCTCCCAAATAAAAAAGGTCTCCCTTATTTATTTATTTATTTATTTTTAAATATGACCATAACTTAAGAGATATGGAGAAGAAGATTATGCCTGTCTTAGGTTGTTTCTCTCGTAAGATATATTCTTAACTGTCATTGGTACATGAATTCCATCATTCATGCCCTGCCTTGGGTTGAACATATCCCAGAGAAACTTTACACGTCATTGATTACCAACCTCTGCTAGGGTAGAGACTGGAGTTTGATCTTATGCAGATCAGCTCAGCTTTGACATTGTAAAATTGCCTTCAGGCAGGTTTTAGTTGCCACCTATAGGAGCTCATCTCCTATCACAAGCCAAGTCCAAAATAACACTGCATAAAGGTGACTTAGCAGATGACTCCTTGTGTAAATTACCAAATCTGAGAAATATTCACAGGAACCATAGTAAAAAGTTGTCCAGCAATTAGAACCATTTGAAAGCTTACAAATACAGTTTGTTAGTTTACTTTGAAGGCAAGAAACATTAAAGTTTAAATCTTGTTAACATCTCCAAACAACAAAACAAAAAGCAAATTTACAGACACAGTTACAGGGCCTCCCAAGAGTTTCTAAAGCAAGCTTGTTTTGGTCTGCTGAAAACCAAGGTCAGATGCAAGTTTCGCAGTTAGTCCTCTTTTTCATTTTTCCTTATTTTGTTGAGAATTTTCCGTATTAACAGAACAATCAAGTCCAGTCCATTGTATAAGAGGTTTCTCCACATGATGTCTTCTCCCAGGAGGAGAATGAAACGAAAGCGGGTCAGGAGCTAAAGCCCAATGCAGCTTTTCAGTCTCAGTCAGGGCAGAATTTACAGTTGTCTACATCTTCCTTCTGGGGAACAACTCCTGTAAATCATACCAGCTTTTCTGGGATCCACCTGGCTCCTTCTGTGTCCTGTGGAAAAACACAAACATGCCCTCTTCCCCATATTAATACGGGGTCAGGGCCCTGCCATATTCCAGTAATTGGATCTTTCCATTTTACTTGGGCATAATTATCTTTGGTATTATGATGCCACAATGAATCCACCGCAGAACGGCCTTGTATTTCCACATTCAAAAAAATTAAAATAAAGCGAATATGATTAATATAATTCTGTGGTGTTTGTGGATATAGCTCCCCCCTTTTTAGTTTTTGCAATTGGTTCTTAAGAGATCCACAATTCCTTGGCCTTGGGCATTCTATGGAATGTCAGTTTTATGACTTATACTCATTTGTGCAAAAAACGCTGAAAAAGTAGACTCCTATATCCCGAGCCATTATCAGTTTTTATAATAATGGAAGGAATACCAATTGCAGCAAAACACTTTAAGCAATGACTGATAACATGTTTGGTGCATTCTCCTGTTAAGGGAGTTGCCAAAATAAATCCTGAAAAAGTGTCAATTTTTACATGAACATATTTTAGTTCCCAAATTTGGGGGCACCAGTTACATCCATTGCTACAAATGATTGGAATTCAAGCCTCTAGGATTGACACCATAATGAGGTACATTAAAATGTTCAGGACAAGAGGAACATGATCTTATAATTTGTCTAGCGGCTTCTCTGGTAATATTAAATTGTTTCATTAAGCTCTTGCTATTTTGATGATGCAATGCACGGGAATTTTGAGCCAATTCTTCTTGGGATAATACAACCAAATGTGTGGCTTGATCTGCAAAATTATTTCCTAAATTGAAAGGTCCAGGAAGCCCTGAATGAGCTCTAATATGTCCTACATAACAGGGCTGCACATGGCTCCAAATATTTTGTTGAATCTCTCTAAATAGATCTTGTATTTGTCTATTAGCTGTATTAACATATGCTGCAGTCTACAGGACTTGGAAGGCTTTAGCTTTATAACAGCTATCATTTTACAAGTTGAAAGAGGTAGAAGCCAATTTTTTAAAGACTGCAGCAACAGCTCATAATTCTACAACTTGAGCTGAGGCTGGCAATGTTTGCAAAACAAAAGCTTGTCCCTGTAGTACATATACAGCTTTTCCATTTGAAGATCCATGTGTGAATACTGTTGGAACTTGAGATAAAGACTTTTGTTTAATTACTTTAGGAAACACAAACGAATGCTCATTGGCAAATTGAAGTAACTTATCTTTTGGATAATGATTGTCAATGTGTCCTAAATAATGAGCAAAAGCTATGGCCCAACAATCTGCATTTTGAAATAACCAATCTACTTGCTGTTAGGTAAAAGGGACTCCAATTAAGGCGGGCTTTCTAACAAAATACTTGTGACATTCTGTGCAAGCCATTTGAACTAAACTAGCCACTGATTCAGAATATGGTGTCAGAACTTGAACAGGAGACACAGACAAGTGCAACCATAATAATGGAACTTGTTGCCACAATATAGCAGTTGGACTATGAACAGTAGCCAAAATATATGCACCCCATTCTTTTGAATAATCAATATATTGAACATGTTGCGTTTCAATAGCTAATCCTATCTTTTGTAAAGCATTAGGAGCTTCTTTGGTTTGGTATGTTCCCTTGTTGACAAAGGATCAGCCTCTCCTTTTAAAATGTCAAAAAGTGGTTTTAGCTCTCCTGTAGTTAATTTTAAATGGGGTCTTAGCCAATTAATATCACCTAACAACTTTTGAAAATCATTTAAAGTTTTTAGGTTGCATTTCCTTAATTGAATTTTTTGAGGCATAATAGTCTGAGGATATAATTTATATCCCAAATACAAATAGGGTGGTTTTGTCTGCACCTTTTCTGGTGCAACCACTAAACTTAGATCCTTTAAATCTTGCTCTAACTGTGTAAAACCACTTAATAATATCCCTTCATTTTTATGAGCCAGTAAAAATGTCATCTATATAATGAATAATATACACACAAGAATATGCCTCTCTGGTTTTAAAAACAGCTTGAGCCACAAAGTTTTGACATAAAGTCAGACTGTTTGCCATACCTTGGGGTAATACAAGCCAATAATACCTCTTCATAGGTTCTTTAAAATTCACTGATGGCACACGAAAAGCAAATCTTTTACGAAATCTTGAGGAGCAAGAGGAATAGTATAAAAACAATCTTTTAAATCTAGTATAATTTTAAAAGTATCTCTAGGTATAGCAGAAGGGGTAGGCAATCCAGGTTGTAAGGCTCCCATTAATTTCGTGGTCTCATTTACTTTTCTGAGATCTTGTAAATGTCTCCATTTTCCTGACTTCCTTTTT
This sequence comes from Meriones unguiculatus, assembly GCF_030254825.1. Classification (NCBI taxonomy): domain Eukaryota; kingdom Metazoa; phylum Chordata; class Mammalia; order Rodentia; family Muridae; genus Meriones; species Meriones unguiculatus. The sequence goes on from NW_026843709.1 coordinate 13,971,466, forward strand.
ATAACAAAAATAGGGGAGTTCCAAGGTGAGTGTGATGGAGCAATATTGCTGCTATCAAGCTGTTCCTGTCCTAACTGCCCAGCGTCTTTAATTTTCTCAAGGGAAAGAGGCCACTGATTCACCCACACAGGATCATCTGCTTTCCATGTTATTGGCTCTGCATGGGGTACAGGTTGTTCAGTGACCTCTCCTAAAAATGACCCAACCCCTTTTTAAATTTTTTGGGGGATTAGTATTAATTGCTGAGCTATGCCTAGTGCAGATTTTTCCAATCCTGAAGTAAGCATCAGATTGGTAACTGCATTGCTAGGACTATAAAGGTATACCTTCATATTAGTCATCACTTCTCTACCCCACAGATTAACAGGAAGGCCAAGGATAATGTATGGTTTAAAAGTTCCCTTGTGTCCTTCCTCATCCTTCCAATCCTATTCCTCATAATTGTGTAATAGAAGATTGTTTAGGCCAAAGCAGAGGCCACTGATCAGCAGTTAAGACAGAGACATCAACTCCTGTATCCAACAAGCCTGTAAATTTTCTTCCATTAATTTGTAACACTAGCTCAGGCCAATTGGGACCAATAGCTTGTACCCAATAAGTATCAGAGGATCCAAAACTTGCATCTCCTCTCCTATCCTTTTTACTTGCATTTTTTTTTGTCTGAAATTGGGGGAGCAATATTAATTGAGCTAATCTTTGACCTTGATTTATTACAGAAATTCCATTTGGAGAGTGTGTCATAATTTTTATCTCCTCTTCAAAATCAGCATCAATTACTCCAGGAGCTACTAAAATTTCCTGCATAGTAGTACTACTTCTTCCTAATAATAGTCTCACAGTCCCTCTAGGTAATGGACCATAAACTCCCATAGGTAGGGCTTGCATCCCCATTTCAGGAGTTAATACTCTGTAAGCAGAGGAACTGAGGTCCAGTCCTGTGCTACCTGTGGTTGCTCTACAGAGGACCTGAATGGATTTCCTTGTAGTGCCCCATAATATTGTTGTGGGGCCTGATGCTGGTCCCCTTTCCAGCTTCCCTGTATTAAAGGGTTTCCTACAGCATCTCTATTAGACTTACACTCATTAGCCCAATGCTTTTCTCTTTTACATCTTGGACGTAGACCGGGTTCCTTTTGACTCCCTTCATTCTTACTAGCATCAGGACAATTTTTTCTTTGATAAACCATTTGCCCACAACCATAACAATTTCCAGATACTCTATGCTTTGCGTCTTTCTTTTGCTGAAATAACATGTCTTTAATAGATTTTCCCTGTAGGGCTGTAGCCATCCCTACTTCTTGAGTATAAGACAGCCCACTGTCTGAAGATAACCTAATATATTCATAGATATCTCCTTTCTTTCTAATGGGTGCCAAGGCTGCTTAGCAAGCACTGTTAGCATTCTCATAAGCCAATTGTCTTCCTAATAATAATCCAGACTTTTCATCACTTACAACTCTGTTTGCTGCTTGCATTAATGTTGCCACAAAATCTTTAAATAACTCATCAGGTCCTTGACAGATTTTAGACAAATCCTCCACCTGTCTACCTGCTTGTGGAAGTTTATTCCAGGCCCTCTGGGCAGCAGTATTTACCTAAGCATATATGGCCACTTCAAAATCCAATTGTTGTCCTATTTCCCAGTAGATTCCTTCTCCTGCAAGCATATCATAAGTTATAGGAATTTCCTGAGCTTATTAAGTTCAGCTGTAGCTTGACAATGCTCTGCAAATTCTGACTTCCATAATAAATTATCTCCTCCTGATAAGCATGTTCTTGCTAACTGTTTCCAGTCCCCTGGGCAGAAGGCCTCAGTAGATATGGACTCCAACAGAGCCTGGGTGAAAGGTGCTGTAGGAGTATTGGCAGCATGCAGATTTTAATTCTTTTATTTGTTTAAAAGGTATAGGAGCACGGACTCTTGCCATATTACCCTCTCCATCAGGTTGCTCCAGAACAGGAAAATCATAAAATTCAGTTACATCTTCTCCATTTTGCCTAGCTTCTTGTAAAGAAGCTTGCAAAGGGGATAGCATTGCCCATACAGTGGACAAAGGAAATGATCCCCCTGTCTTTGGGCCACTGCAACTGTAGCCCTCCCAGGAGAAGAGTCCAAATCCTCCAACCAATGATGGGGTTGGAGTGGGAGATTGAGCTTCATTTTCCCTAGTAGTTAATTCTCCATTTTTTTCTCATTTCCTCCAAGCCATACAACAGTCTTTTAATTTATTTTTGCCAAGGCTTACACTTTTTAACATGCACAGCCTGAATTGGATGGTATCTCTCAGAGTAATACTGATCTGGTTCTTCCTCCAACTCTGCAACCTTATTAGGATGTAAGTCTTCCTCAAAGTCTCCTTCTGGCAAGAAATTACTGTCACCAGGAATGAAATATAACTCCTCTGGAGGAGCTGATGGTATAATATCATTTTTTCTTGAAGCCTGCCATCTTTCTAACCTCCTTCTCTCTGAGCCTGAAAGTTTAACTTTCTCAGTTTCTTGCTGCTTATACAGACTACCTTTAATTAAGTTCCATACAGAAAACACTAGGCTAATGCCTTGTCCCATTTTTAGCTTTAGATTTACTCACTGCCCCCTTTCTATTTAATGATGTGAGCTCTCCAACAACCTCGACCAGTCCTTCACTGATTCCCTGTATCTCAAGTCCCATGTCCTGGCACCAATCTGCCTGAGCCCACCAGCAGAGTTGAATGGTTCTTGAGTTGGGAGTGAGGATTAAAATTAATAGACTAATACACAACATACAGGAGACTTTTTAAGAGATTCTAGAGTCGATCAGCCACAGCAGCCATAGCAGCAGCCTGACTTTTTTATTGCAGAGAGCTTTTAAGCCAGAGTAAAAACAGCTCAGAACAATGGGTTAAATTCACAAGGAGGTGAATCCAGAGGTGTGATCTTCACAAGCTGTCACAAACAAAAGGAGATGGACTTGCAAATTCTTCCCTGACTTCAGTGAAGGCCTGGTAAAAGCAGTCTTTCCACTGAGATTTAAATATCAAAGCAGGTGCCAGAACCAGGGCTTGCAACAGCCTGTGTTTCTCTAAATTTCTGTAGCATGCCCTGGCTCAGCAACTCAATTAACTGCCACCCAATCTCTTCAGTGGAAGATTAGTTTGGTTACAATATATGGCCTATTGGAACTTTACCCCCCCACTATTTGGAGACCTCCTAATAAGTGAATACATACTGTATTTGGCTTTCTGCATTTTAGTTACTTCACCCAGGATGCTTTTTTCTGCTTCCATCCATTTGCCTGAAAGTATCATGATGTCATTTTCTTAGCAGAATTATGGGAATAATCCACATTTTACCCAAATGGGATTGTGACTCCAGTTCTTTGCATCTTCGAAGTTGCTGGAATTTAATCAATGTTTTTAGTGAGAAATTGTCATAATAACTATGTCCCTTTAGCCTAGAAGTCCATCCATCTTCCACTTCCTGATGATTTGAATTGCAATGTCTCCTTGAAGTTCACCTATTTAGAAGATTAGTCGACAGAGAGGAAATATCTAGGAAAGGTTAGATGGTATACCCTTGTTAGATAATGTAATTCCTATTGGATTTATATTATAGGATGGGATGCTTTGAGGTTGATATGCCAATGAAAGTGAACAGACATAATTGAGTCTCCGTCTCTTGGTCTCTTTCAATTTATATCTTTGTTTCTGTCTGTCTTGGACTCTATTTCTGAATCTGTCTCTCTAGCTCTTTCTCTCAATGCCTGCCATTTATAGTTCAGTATAAAAAGCTATCAGTTCGGCTGAGGGACTAAAACAAGATGACTGCTTACTAACATGATGTAAGACCTGGGGTCTCATAGCTCAGGAGTTCAATCGCGCCCTTCCCAGAAACTCCCCCAGACCAAGACTCGTTGCAAAAGCAAGAGGCTTATTTACCATTGTACAATGGGGTCACCTCCGCTGGTCAGCAAAGAGTGGCACCAGGAGACAAAGGCTTTTAGGTTTTTAAAAGAAAAACTGCTGGAGATTTGAAGTTCTAGTTTTGGCAATTTAGGATAGGATGAGGAAGCTATAAAGTAAGATAATTGGTTAGTCTTAGGTGTTCAAGCTTGGCCAGTCCTGCCAAGTGTGGATGCAGCTGCAATTGAAGGTGGGGGTGGTTAGCTCATCCTTGAAAATTAGGGCTGCGGGCTCTTGGCTGGAGGTCAAAAGCTAATCAGAAGAAGTCTAGGTTTGTTGCTAAGAAATGCTGTCTCAAGGACAAGAGTCTGGTCCTTCTTTTGCTGAGTGAAGGTCATTGCTTGCTTGCCCTTTTTTTATATCTGTCCTCACGGATAGGGTCACATTTCTTCACTCTCTGGAAAGGTACTAAGAGGCTTTAGCTTAACCTGGACCTAAAACTCAAAACTATAGGCTTTAGAAGACATATAGGTTATAAAGTTATCCTAACCCTTTCAATGATATAGTGGATTGTCTCAGTAAATTATAAGCAAGGTCGCAATTAAATGATTTTTATAAAAGAGTTGCCTTGTTCAGGGAGCATTTTCACAGTAAGTGTTAGTATTTTGGAATACAACCTGCTCCTGTGTTACCCAGCAACCTATGATGTCATCATGTGTCGCCAGCCAGGTGGCCACACCTGGAAGGTGTGATTACCTTGCCCCTTAAAGGGCTAACCCAGACACTATGGTCTCTCTCTTACACTCTTTCTCTCCCTTATACTCTTTCTCTCATTCTTACACTCTTTTTTTTTCTCTCTCTCTCCCTCTTTCTCTTGAGGCGCCCCCTTTCCCCTTCCATTTTCTTTCTCTCCCCATGTCCTGCTCCCCCTCCCTCCTAATAAACTTCTTTCAGAGAATATGGGTTAACCAGCCTCATGCTTTTTAATAAATAATAACATTGGTGCTGAAACCCAGGAAGGGCTCTCCTAGCTTTGCTAAGGTCCATTTCAGACTCCTGTAATCTAACAGGACGGTTACAACCGATTTTTCTCCTAAAAATCTCTACTTTTTTCTCAGCTGCCCTCACGCCCACAGGTAGTTGTTTCTTGGGCTACTTCTGCTCTCCCCACTTCCTGCCTGTTCCAATCTGACACGGTGGTAGGGGCTGTCTGAGAGACACAGCTCTGTAGGTCCCATTCTGGTTGGCGACTGGAGATGTCCAATGTAGCCCTGGAAGGAGATGGCGAGGCTGTGTGCTGGGGGCGGGGGAGGGGGTGGGGAAGCCCGCTGGCGCTGGGCACTCATCAGCTGCCTACTCCCACTGCGGCCTGCGCGCCCCTGTCTGCAGGGCAACCCTGCCTGCTTGGCGACCAATAGGGAGGCCTGCCCCTGCTGCAGAGCGTACAGCCCAGGCCTGAGAGTCCCAGCTACACAGTCCAGCTCCTGCTGCAGTGGCTTTGGTGGCAGCAAAGGCCAGCCCCTCCCCAGCTTGGATCTCTGTGCTGTCTGCAGCAGAGTGGTTTGGTAAGAGGGTAGGTGATCTACCCAGGTCCCCTCGGGGGAGGCAAGCTAAAGGGACCATGTGTCTTTGCTATTCTGGCACCGAGCCTGGGGGATACATGCTGCTCTAAAATCAACCTTAAAAGCTTGGCATGCTGCTCTAGGTAGGACAGTTCTAAAAAAAACAACAAACAGCACAGTCAGGAAACTTTTAAATTTCGTGTGGCCTCCCTGGAAGGCTCCATGTTGGCTTTGGGGGGGAAGTGGGCATAGCTATTGCGTAAACCATTCTCTTAAAGTGGAGCAGCACCATCTTAGGTTCAGGTAAAGAGGCTCTGCCTCCTGCACACCCTGCTGGGCAGCCGTCTCCATGTATTTCCCCTGCTCCTACCAAGCTGTTTCTCTGTGTGCTTTCTTCTAAGAGGCATTTCCCAAGCTTTAAGAAAAATAAATCTTTTCTCCCTAATTTCTGTACACTTTACTCTTTACTCTTATATTTTAAATTCCTTATCTAATGCTTTATATAATCTTCTCATTGGGTTTGCATTTATAAGTTCTAATCATAATTAACTGTTTATCTTATCTTTTAGACTAGGTCACAACAAGGAGCTTCATTTCAAGTTGGTATGGATTTTTATAAAAATTCAAAGTTTCATTTTACTATCCTATAATTCACCCCTGCTTCAAATAAATTTTATGTAATAATAAAATTTCAAAGTTATAAATATCTATTCAAATTAATTTGGTTTATGTGTTGCTCAAATTTAATTTTAAGATTGCTTTATACTGTTCTGCTCAGCAGTTATTACATACAAATTGTTTACCAATATTCTAAATTAGGCTCTATTAATTTTAGAGGTATTTATTTATGTTAAAACTGGGTCAATTTAATGTGTCTCTATCATCAAAGGGTTAAAATATACTTGGTTAATTTTACAATTGGTTTATACTGTTATGCTAAATTGTTGGTTTTAAACTTATAGCTCAAGGGTTTGTTATTATGTACAAGTTGCTTGGTATTCTAAATTATGCTCTATTAATTTAAATATATTTATATTTAAACTGGGTCTAATTCCTGTATCTCTACTATCAAAAGGTTAATATAAACTTGGTCTTGGTCTTGGTCTTAGACTATTATAAGCTTTAAACTTTTATATATTAAATCATACAAAAACTCTTGTGCTCTCACTTTAATAAATTATATTCATGACTTTTCAGGTTCTAACTTAGCAAGGACAAAACCTAAAGTCCCGGTTAATATTTACTCATTAACAAATGCAAGTTAATAGTCATCTCATAGATATATATTTATATTCCTGCAGATGCAAACATGGTCTCACCACAATTTTTAATAAACAGGTAAGGATGGTCATTGAGTCACCATATAGGAGTTGGTAAAAATAGTGAGCCATCCTGAAGGGCTCTAGAACTAGCTGTGTTCGGAAGCTTCTGGCATTCCCTCCAAAACAAAAGAAGTTTGCATAGCCAAAGTCTGTTCCACCAGGTGACATTTCAAATGCAGCCAAGTAGATGCTGGTCCCACTGCTAACATGCCAAAGCTGGCTGCTGGTAAACTGGCCTCTGAAAGTCAAAATGCTCCAAAGCAGGCTTGTCCTCTGTGCCCAGCCATGGAGATTCAACAAGCACAAGAGCACAGATACTTCCAGACTTCTAGCTGGTTGGACTGGTAGAGGACAGGTGGATCCTACACTTAGCAACCTCCACAGCTCTCCCACAGGTCTGCTTTTGACCTCAGAATGAGGTCCCATGGACATATTGCCAGCTTCTGTGTTTGGAGACTTCAGGTGCCTTCCCAGTTCTCTTCACATGCAGGAAATCAGGCCTTAAGCCTAAGTCCTTGGGCTGCTATTTTCAGGCCTGGACACAGTCCAGACTCAAAAAACAGGCCTAAGCTACCATCCCTTTAGCTAAAGGACAAAAATGTTCAAAGCAGTTTCAACTCTGTCCCATGGTAAATAACTAATGACAAAGGTTCCTCTCAAAAATCATATTTGAAAGATGTCTTAAGGTTAATAAATACAAGTTATACATGTTTGAGAGTCTTAAAATGTGTCTTAAGTTTGGTAATGAAATTTATAAATGTTTGAGTGTCTAAAAATGTTTTAAGGTTGGGAAATGCAAGTCATAAAGGTTACAAGGTCTAAGGTGATTTAAGGTATCTTAAATGGGTAAAATGGCTTAATATTTCCTCCTGTTATTATGCTACTGTTGTATTGACTGTCAAGAGTTTTAACCTTTATCAATAGGGCTCTAATTTATCAATCTTACACTGATAAAAAAATATTCCACTATACCACATTCTATTATGGTTCTAAGCTCAAGATTGTAATTCTCCATGATATCTATGTTTATACTAAAAGTTAAGATCAAGTGATTTTTCCCTTTTACTCCATAAAATGCTTATGGATTTTTAGAGATCATCTTAAAAAATACTGATGCTATTAACACAAATATGTATATCTACTCAATTTTTCTACAATGCACAGTACAATTGTAAGACTAACATGTCTAAAGTTTTATCTTCTTCTTAAAACTTAATAGTAATTCTTGTAAGCTGCCGAAAGTCCACCTAAATCCACGTCTCAGGTCAATTGGACTCTAGATAAGTACTGTACTTATTGCCTATATCAAAAGTTGGGACTCCTCCCCTTTCCCTGGTTTTGGGACTTCCTTTCCTGGCTACCAGACTGCTATTTACTGCACGCAACCACTGGCTGGATTGGTGGGTTCTCCTTATTGACCAGCCACTAGATTGGTGAGTTCACTCCATTTTCTCAGCATAAACGTCTCTCTTGGTAGGGGAAGCTTGACCACAGAGCTCTGGAAACTTCGTACTATCTTTTGAGATGGAGGGACCCCCCCCCAGGCATAGCCTTAAACTGTCTGGATTTGACCCTCTATGATGACCTCCATTTTAGGACCTCATTCTTCCTTGGGTGGTATGTCCCCTCTAGCACATGGTTCCTTCTTCCCCTTGCTTGCTCGCTTGCTCACTCACTCATGGGATGGTCCTCACTCACACAGTGATCCTTCTCCTCATTTCTTGCTCCCTCATGGGAAGACCTAACACTAGGCAAACCATCATGCTCTGGCCATGCCCCACGGGGCACCATGCCCCGTCTCTGGCCAAAAGCTGATGAGCTATGGGACCAGGTAGGATCCCTCTTGCTAGGAGTCACACCTTCCCATTGGGACATCTCTGGAAGGTTGTTTGACATTTCTGCCCCCAATGGGAGACACCCAGATGCCCTTCCCTTCAGACAGGATGCCCTCTGGAGAGTTTCAAGTTTCTACACCTAGTGCCAGCTGACACCAGGGCCTCTAAGTTTACATGATTCTGTAACCAAACCTTACCTCAATGACAGATTGAAAACAGCCTTCTTTAAATATTGCCAGTGATTGGGTAAATAAAGGTCCCTCCAGGTAGACAGAGGTTCCCATGTACAAGCATCATTCATCCAAACCTTCTATCCCTGTTTGCTCTCCCAAAAGTTTTCAGTGTGTACCTAAAGAATTTTCTCCATAACCTACTCAACTTTATCTTTTGCCTAAATATGTGTTTCAGTGTCCTGCCCAACACAGATGTTTCCTATAGCCACAACAGCGCCAAAGCAGCTACAGGTGTTCATTTCTGACCTCAAGGACTTCCAACAAGCTGCAGGTGTTCAACTCTGATCTCACAGACTTCCAACTAGCTGGACCTGCACCTTCCCTCCCAGCCATGGATGTTCTCACAGAACCTGGAAAGCTTCATAACAGCCTATTTTTCCTGGACTTGGCCAACCTTTCAACCTTTTGACTCCCTATAAGCGCCCCCAGTGTCAGCAGGAAGTAGCCAGAAGAGAATCTATGCCCATTATTTACTTGTTGTTAACAAAAGGCTGAAATGGTGTGCTTCAGGACCAGGACAAGTAACTCCAGGTTTTCCCAGTGTTCCCCAGTCCCTACCTGTTGCCTGGCATGGCTGGCAACTCTCTCTATTGAAAACCCTTTACCCTAAATTTTCCAGGGCAGAGAATTCCCTTACTCTTGACCTTGAAATCTTACCATTTTGTTGCTATAATTTCTCTTTCCCTCAAACCCATGCATGACAACCAAGAGCTGCTTCCAATGACCCAAAGTTATTATAATTTAACTTACCGTATAAAAAGCAGCCCAAGCTCCCCATTTTTTAATTATAGAAAAAGGGAGGAATGTTAGTATTTTGGAACACAACCTGCTCCTGTGTTACCCAGCAACCTATCTTGTCATCATGTGTCCCCATCCAGGTGGCTATACCTGAAAAGTATGGTTATCTTTCCCCTTAAAAGGCTAACCACCACATGTGGTCTCTCTCTCTTTTACATTCTTTCTCTCTCTCACACTCTTACTCTCTCTCACTCTTACACTCTTTTTTTCTTTCTCTTCCCCTTTCTCTTGGGGTGCCCCCCATTCCTCTTCCCTTTTCTCTCTCTCCCCATGTCCTGCTTCCCCCTCCCTCCTAATAAACCTCTTTCAGAGAATATTGGTTAACCTGCATACATGGAATGAAGCCTACTTTGTCATATTGAATGATATTTTTGATGTGTTCTTGTATTCACTCAAAAACATAAAGCAACTTGATATGATCCTAACCAAGCAAGTCAAATACTTTTATGAAACTAATTTCATAATCCTGAAGAAAGAATTAGAATAAGATATCAGAAGATGGAAAGATCTCCATGCTCATGGCTTGGCAGGATTAACATATTAAAAATGGCAATCTTACCAAAGCGAACTAAAGATTCAATGAAATTCCCATCAAATCAAAACAATTCTTTACATACTTTGAAAGAAAAATTCTCAACCTCATATGGAAAAACAAGAAGCTCAGAATTTCTAAAACAATCCTGTACAATAAAAGATATTTTGTAGGTATCTTTATCCCAAATCTCAAGCTGTACTATAGAGCAACAGTAATAAAAACTGCTTGGTGGTGGCATAGAAACAGAATGATGCATTAGGTAACCAAATAGAAGACCATTATGGACACACACTTATGGACACCTGATTTTTGACAAAGTTGTCAAAACCATAAAATGGAAAAAAGATAGCATCTTCAACAAATGGTGCTGGTATAACTGGACATCTAAACGTAGAAAAATGCAAATAGATCCATACTTATCACCCTGCACAAAACTAAAGTCCAAGTGGATCAAAGACCTCAACATAAAACCTGACAAATTAAGTTGGATAGAAGAACAAGTGGGGAAGAGCCTTGAAGTCATTGGCACAGGAGACAACTTCCTGAACAGAATACCAACAGCTATACTGTTGGTGTTACTGTTGGTTACTCTAAGAGCAACAATCAATAAATGAGACCTCATGAAATTAAAAATCTTCTATAAAGCAAAGGACACTGTCATTAAAACAAAGCAAATGCCTACAGGTTCGGAAAGACTCTTCACCAAGTCTTTTTGTGAGAGAGGGCTAAAATCCAGTATATATAATGAACTAAAGAAGTTGAAAACAACAAATCAAGTAATCCAATTAAAACATGGGGAACACAGCTAAACAGAGAATTCTTGATAGAAGAATATCAAATAGTTTAGAAACACTTAAAGAAATGTTCAACATCATTAGCCATCAGGGAAATGCAAATCAAAACGACCCTGATATTTCACCTTACACCCATCACAATGGCCAAGATCAAAAACCCAAGCAACAACACACACTGGAGAGGTTGTGGACAAAGAGGTACCTTACTCCACTGCTGGTGGGAATATAAACTTAAACAATCACTCTGAAAATCAATCTGGCACTTTCTCACACAGCTAGGAAAAGTGCTTCCTCAAGATCCAGCTATACCACTCCTAGGCATATATCCAAAGGAGGCTCAAATTCACAATAAGGATATTGGCAAAACTATGTTTGTAGCAGCTTTATTTGTAATAGGCAGAACCTGGAAACAACACAGCTGTCCCACAATGGAGGAATGGATACAGAATTTGTGGTACCTCTACACAATAAAAAAAAAAATGAAATTTGCAGGTAAATGGTGGGATCTGGAAAAGATCATCCTGAATGAGTTTTCCCAGAAGCAAAAAGGCAAACGGTCTATACTCACTCATATAGATATATAATATAGGATAAACCTACTAAAAACTGTTCATCTAAAGAAATTAATCAAGAGGGAGGACTCTGGATGAAATGCTTAATCCCCATCCAGAAAGGCAAAGAGGATGGAAATCAGAAGAAGGAAATAAACAGGGAAAAATTTAGGAGCCTGCCACAGAGGGCCTCTGAAAGGCTCTGACTTGCACTCTATCTAAGCAGATTCTGAGACTCATAGTCAACTGTTGGTCAGAGTACATGGAATCTTGAAGTGGGAAATAGTAAGATTTGGAGAGGACAGGAACTCCACAAGGAGAGCAACAGAAGCAAAAAATCTGAGCACAGTGTCTTTCTTAAAACTCATACTCCAGCCAAGCTCCATGCATGGAGATAACCTAGAACTCCTGCACAGATGTAGCACATGGAAGTACAATGTCCAAGGTGGTTCCATAGTAATGGGAAGAGGGACTGCCTCTGATATGAACTGATTGGCCTGCTAATTGATCTCCTCTCTTTGATGGGGAAGCAGCCTCACAAGATCATAGAGGAAGACAATGCAGCCACTCCTGATGAGATCTGATAGTCTAGGATCAGAAGGAAGGAGAAGAACTCCCCTGTTAGTGGACTTGGGGAATAGCATATATGGAGAAAATGGAGAGAATTTGGGACTTGGTGGGAGACAGAGGGTTTTTTTTTGATACAATGTGAATAAAGTGTAATTAATTAAAATTAAAATAAAAAATATTTAAAAATATAATTATTTTTTGCATTATATTATAGAGGGTGTGATTGCCGGTTGATATTCCAATAAAAGTGACCAGATAAAGGGAATCTCTGTCTATTGATCAAGGTCAATTCATATCTTTGTCTCTGTTGGTCTTTGTCCCAATATTTCTGAATCTGTTTCTGTAGCTCTTTCACTCTCTTGCTCTCTCTGTCTCCCGTTCTCTGCCTGTCACTTGCAGTTCAGTATGAAAAACTCTCAGTTGTGCTGAAGGACAACAAAAGTTGATGACTGCTTGGTGACGTGACATCATGGATGTTCTATGAAAAATATAAGCAAGGTCCCAATTAGATGATTTTTGTAAAAAGAATTGCCATGGTCAAGAAGCATTTTCCCAGTAAGTAATTCACTGACTGAGGACTTACCTGTGCTTTTAACAAATAATAATGTAAGCTGTGATGATGTGAAACTCATATGTCAAGGACTTGTGACTTTATTAATGACCACTTGAAATATGTGACACTTTTCTTGAACTAAGAGTCTTTTACACAGGAACTGTCATCTCTGGGTGGTGTGCTTTAGCTGCCCTGATTGAGGCCTGAAGGGCTGACCCCATTGCGCAATGGTCAAAATAAACCTCTTGCAATTTTACATCTAGGAGATCTGGTCTCTTGATTTCTCTTCACCCTTTCTGAAAATTAGGCTCATGCTGGGCCTAACAGTAGGGTGCATTGCCTGGGAAACTGAGATACTGAGGACACTGGCTATCTGAAGACTCATCTGAGCTCAGAAGTAGGTACAGCGGTTGTCCTTGTCCTATGTCTCTTATCTGTTACATTTTTGTTCTGAATTCTAGTTACACTGACAGTGGCAGTGTCAGGTTTCTGTCTTTCCTGAAGCTTTGATTTTGGTCTGGCTTGTGAGCATCCATAGAAGGGGTTCGAGTCCACTGAGTGGTTTGAGGGCACTTGCCTGGAACGGCCCATTGAGGCAGACAGATATGTTCTTAACACGGTCACAGGGCAACCTGGAGGACACTCAGGCTGCCCCTTTCTCTGAACAGGGAGGAGACGGAGGAATTTCCTCCTCCAAACTGTACTGGGAGGGAACAGAGAGATTCTGCTCCCTGAACAAGCTGAGTCTGTGCCTGTGCGCCTTGGCCTAATAAGGTGGAGACCTTTTAGTTTTGAGGTCACAAACGAGACAGCCTATATTCTGGTTTCCTTCCTCTTACTGTTTTGTCTTATTGTTTATTTTTATTGTTGGACTTGGACTGATGATTTCTCTGGACGTATATTTTAACATGGGACAGGACATATCAACTCCTCCCCTTTCTGCGTGCCAGCCTTGAAGGGAGATGAGCAGCAGGAGCTCATGGCACTAGGAGTTCCAAGGCTGTCCTCCTCCCCCACCCAAGCAGGAGGGGACAGAATGCACAGAGTGGAGCCATGGCATGGTGAGCAGGAGGAAAGGGGACGCTACATGTCTTCTTCCTCCTCCCCTACCCTGGGCTAGTTTGGGATGGCGCTCAGAGAACTGGCTGGGCAGAATTGGCCTAAGACCGGCCTCCCCAGCTGCTGAGCAGCAGTTCAACCCTCCGCCTTCCTCCTTCCATCCCTCATCCCATGGGCTTCAGTCAGTGACGGCTCTTAGACAGAGGCGGGATGGATAGAGCCACTTCTGGTTCTAAAGATTAAATTGTTTGCACTGATAAATTTTGGTCTTATGGTTATGCTCTGTAAATTGAATCCTGAAGAAGATACTTTGTTTGATAGTGCAAAAATGAGTTTAAAAAAAATGTTTAGATACTTAAGGTGATAAAACATTTAAAGTTTATCAGGTTTTTAAAGCAATAACCCTTAGGCAGTCTAACAAAACAAACAAACAAACAAAAAACCTTGAAACAGTTTCTTAACCCTTTGGGGAGGTCAAAAGAGCTTGGCATTTATTTTATTACTTTTGCAGAATGAAACCAAGCCATGCTGTTTGAGCCAATTAAGAAAACTGCATTTATTACAGTGTATCCTGTCAGGATGGTAAAGACCTATAAAATAATTTAGCATATTCTAGACTACTGAAAGAACACATAAGGATTTTAATGAAAGTTTTTGTGTTGTATAAAAAGCAAGAGAGAAGACAAAAAAGACTGGAAAAATAATTAAAAAAAGGATATCAAAGAAAAAGAATAGCTTGTCTAAAGCAAAAATATCTGGTTAAGCCAGAAGAATGTTATGGAGGGTCCATGTATGTATATGGGGCCAGGGGACATATAAATATATGAATAATGTTTGCTTTGGTTCTTTATACCTACAAATATGATTAAAAAACTGTAAAGTATGTAATTCAGATATGCTTGCCCTCAAGCTTATCAGATATCTGATGAATATGACATTTTAACATGTGTAAGCTTATTGTGTCAGAGAGTCCCAAAATCCTTGCAGTAGCTCCCCAAGGTCTCTGAGAAGATTTGGACACAACGATGGATGACTGCAACACTGGATTGTGGTATGCTAGACACTGGGCAATACTGCCTCAACTGGCCTGCTGCTAGGGCTCAGCCAAACCTGTGGACAAAGTCATGGACACCTGAAAAGCCATTGTTTCACATTGCAAGAGGTAAGGTGAGGTCAATCTCTTGTATTCCTACTTTCCACAGAAGCAGTTTCTCATCCTCTATGCCTGATGGGTGGACTGACTCTGTTCAGGAAGCCAGGAGACCACAGGAGCTAGGGACACTGTCTAGGTTGATGGACTAACTAGTCATCTCTGTCATTTTGATTGACTCATGGATTGGTACATTTACTTAGCTCATAATTTATCCTTCTCAGGTCTCTGATCACATTGAGAGCTAGACTGGAAGGCTAGGCTAAGTTAATGGTAGCTTGGCAGCTAAAGAGCAGACAATTAGGTCCACTATCAGCTGATTGGACAGTTCATTAGTTAGTTAAAACTACTAGGTACTATAGCTTTTGTATAAATAGGGAAACAGGTTTGCCCTGCTCATAGGCTTTACATCAGTTGACAATGTCTTATGATAATAGTTGGATAAAAAGATATAAAGTTTATGTAGGGTCTGAGAATATAGGAGTCAGTTTATGAAAATCTAAAAAAATGATATTTTGTCTAAAAAATGTTTCGGGGTTGATAAATGCAAGAAAGATTAGAAAGTCTAAATGTTTTAAGATATATAAATATAAATTGTAATGATATAAAATTAATTTAAAACATATTATAAACAGAAGATATTTTAGAATTCTTCCTTTTGCTACTCTTGTGCTCATGCTGTTAAAAAATTTCAGAAGTACAGAATCTTGGCATTAATCAATAGTTATGATAAGCTGATTGAGTACTGACTGCTTACTATTCAGTCACAAGCTTGAGATTTTAATTTCCTTTGGTATTTTCTGAAAATAGACTTAAAGTTGCTTTTCATCATGTTAAAAAGCATCTATTATTGTATTAGATTTGCTGATATGTTACTTTCCTGAGTTTTTTTAATATATATTTCCTTTTGTGTATTAAAAAATTCACATGAGTTTAAGAAAATCAAAAGGTCATGAAAACTTGATCTGGCTTAGCTCAAACAGATCCCAGATGAGTTTTTCCCTGGTGTTGGGATTCCTCACATTTCCCATTTAATAGACAAATCTTAACTTCTGTCTCTAGTCTGAATTTGTCTCAGCAGATTTTCACCTGGTTGACTCTATTTTAAGATCAGGTATGGGCTGGTGAGCTAAAATCTGGACTTTTTGGAAACTCACATGACCGCTCCTTGTCTCTTCAATTGGATCAACTAACCAGAGACTGTTAAGGACCGCCTCATTGCCCAGCCTTTGACTGGCTCCTAGTAATCTTAACTAAATTAGGAAAAACTTATGATCAGAAAAAAAAGGACATGATTTTGGCATCAAAGTAAGAGATTCTAATATCCTGGGTGGAATCACTAAATATTCAGGAGAAATCCTTAAAATTCAGGTAAAAGCAACCCCCTGCACACTCAAAGAATGGTACCCTTATTTACTTTGCTTGTTTCTTTAACATTTGAACCCATTATCATGAATCATCTGGTTGTGTTTATTAGGAAAAGGTTAGTGCAGCATAAGTGCTTATGCTAAGACAACATTACCAAAGAGTAAATATGACTGGGCATAAAACAGAAACAAAAACCCAGATAATTACAGACTAAGGTAACTACCCATGAACTCTCCCTAATTTTTGACAGGCATTTCAGCCTCTTTCAAACTGAGATATCAACAATCCAATGTCAGCATTGAAAATATTCCAGAAGATGGATCTCCGGCCCATTGTCCCATTCTACAGGCTGAAATGTTGATTCAAAAGAAAAAAAAAAATTCTTGACATAAAATTCTCACCCTGCTGCTGCTTCATGATTAAAGCAGTTACAAGAAGAAGGGTGAAATGAAAGGTTCAGGCTAACTTTGTAAACTATATGTCTTCTAAAGCCTATAGATTTGAGTTTTAGGTCCAGGTTAAGCTAAAGCCTCTTAGTACCTTCCCAGAGAACAGAAGAATGTGACCATCTCTGTGATGACAGATATAAAAAAGCAAGCAAGCAATGACGTTCACTCAACAAAAACAATGACCAGACCCTTGTCTTCAAGAGAGTGTTTCTTAGCAACCAAACCAGATGGCCTCAATCTTTCTTCTCAGTAGATCCAGATCTCCAGAAAATGCTTGCAGCCCCAATTTTCAAGAATGAGCTAGCCACCCCCACCTTTAATTGTAGCTGCATCCACACTTGGCAGGACTGGCCAAGCTTGAGAACCAAAGACTAATCAATTATCTTACTTTATAGCTTCCTCATCCAATCCTGAATTGCCAAGACTGCAACCTCAAAATTCCTTTGCTTTGTCTTTTAAAAATGCAAGAGCTTTGTCTCCCAGGGGCACTCTTTGCTGCCCTGCAATGGTGACCCCATTGGGCAAAGGTCAAAATAAACCTCTTGCAATTTTACACTGATGAGCTCTGGTCTCCTGAGTTCTCTTCATCCTTTCTAAATATTAGGCTCGCAATCGGCCTAAACAGAAACATCTTTGTGGATCCAAGAACATGGCACTGATGTATTGGTTGATGGCAGAGAGCAACATATTTTAATAACAACAGCCTGGGTTGCTTTTTTTTTTTAGGATGCCCTGGCACAACAACTCAAATAACTGCCACCCAATACTCCTAGTAGAAGACTGGTTTGGTCACAATAGATGGCCTATTTTAACTTTATCCCTCACTATTAGCAGATGTCCTAAGAAGTGAATATATACCATATTTGTCTGTCTGCATTTTATTTAGTTCACTCAGGATGATTTTTCCTCGTTCCATCCATTTGCCTGAAAATATCATGATGTCATTTTCCTAGCTGAATAATACTCCATTATAGAAATATTCCACAATTTCCCCTAAGGAGATTGTTAGTCCTGTTCTTTTGAACTTGGAAGTGGCTGGGATTTTAGTCATTGTATTGAATGACAAACTTTCAGGATAACTATGATCTTTTATCCTTGAAGTACCTCCATCTTCTTTTACTTCCTGATGATTTGAATTGCAATGTCTCCTTGAAGCTCATCTATTTACATGTTGAGTCCCAGTGAGGAAATGTCTGAGAAGGGATAGAAGATCTGGTCTTGTTAGATAATATAATTCCTTTTAGAATTTTATTATAGGAGGCTGTGCTTTGAGTTTGATATGCCAATGAATGTGGCCAGATTGAAAGGAATCTCAGTCTCTAGGTCTCTGTTACTTTATGACTTTGTTTCTGTCCTTCTCAGACTCTCTCAGTATCTTCTGTCTCTCTAGTGCTTTCCCCTTCTGCCTGCTGCTTGTGGTTCAGTATGAAAAGCTCTCAGTTCTGCTGAAGGTCTACAAAAAGATGGATGCATGCTGACATGTTATTCTGGATGGTCTCCGTAAAAATATGAGCATGGTCCCAATTAAAATCTTTTTGTTCAAAGCTTTGCCTTGGTCAAGGAGCACTTTCCCAGTAAGTAATTCACTGACTGAGGACATATCTGTACATACAACCAATAATAATGAAATCTGTCATAATGTGAAAGTCACATGTCAAGTACATGTGACTTTATTTAGGACCACTTGAAAGAAATATGTGACACTTTTCCTGAACAGAGAGTCTCAGTCCCTGGAATGTGTGGTTTAAGCTGCCTGTTTGAGGCATATAGTGCTGCTCAGCCTTTCTCTCAATTAGGCTGTCTACTTGACACTTATAATAACTATAACTGTCTCCAGAAACAGAATCTTATTGTCTTTCACCTGTTTCATGATATCATCCTTCTTCTCAGCCAATATGCACCTGAGAGAATCTTGAGATTTACATGGAGAGAAGTAAACAATCTTTCCTCAGTGTCCAGTATCTCTGATCCTGTTCAAATGTGACTTTTTCTTGTGAACCCCAACAAGCCTTTATCTCATCCCTTTATTTCAGATCCCACATGTTAATTCCTGTTTACCTCTTTGGCAATGTCAGGTAAGAAATGAAACTGTAATGGTTATTTAATTGGACAGCTTCCTAAGTAGGGAAGCTTCAAACTGATGTGAGATTGAGGGAATAAAAAGAATGACAAGGGGGTCTCACATTGTTGTCTTGGATCTGAAATCTCCTAGGTTTTGACTTTGAACTAAGCAGTAACTCACATACTCATTAAATGGACCTTTACATTCTTATTGATATAATAGGCTGGGAGGATCTATGGCAGGATCTATGGTTTATTTAGTCTTTAAGAAAGGGAAAAGAGAAGGAAACCATACAATTCCTGGGAGTGGTTTGACTAAAATAGAGAAAATTGGTGAGTGTAAAAGGAGAATTTAGGGGCAATAAATTCTTTGAAAGGTGGTGCTGTTCCACACTAGTGTTACCAAACATTTATGAGCAGGGTTGCCTTGATTGACCTGGCAGCTGTGTTCTAATCTTGATTCTGTGAGGAATTCTCCTGGTCCTTATGTTTCCAGTTCTAACTGAGCCTTCTTCACAGAGAAATGGGTCTGTATTATATGCCTAGTACACAAGAGCAACAGTGTTTCCTACTGTGATCCTCCAGCCAAACCCTCTAAACATAGCGTTAGTGTCAGTACTGTTTTTTCAGAGGTGCCACCTGAGCTCATAGGGTATGAGGTATGAGGTAGTTGGGAAACCACTAGTTCATGGCTAGGATTCTATATAATGGGTTCCTGGAATCAGGCCTTATAGAGTCAAACTCTGCCCTCCTTAAATGGAATCTTTTCTTCATGTTAAAAGTTATTGTAAAAGTTGTCAACATATTACTTTTATTGCTTATGTAGGAATTTCATATAATGTACATTACACTGCTTTTCCATTTCTCAGAGGTTCATTTTCCTACCCATGTGTCACATTAAAATTTATTTTTCCATTAAGATACATCAATTGAACTATGTGTTGTTCAAATACATATTGGAACATGATCAGATTCTCAGTGCCAAGTCCCTTAAAAAAAAAAAAAACACAAATAAAAACCTCAGTTCATCCTTGACATACTCTGGCTCTACCCCCAAGAAGAAGCCATCAGTCCTGAAGAGCTCTATACTTCATCACCTTGATCAAAGTTTTACTTATATATTTATTTATTATGAAGTTTTCACTTTGTATCCCCTCTACTGCCCACCTCCTCTTCTCCTTCTACCACCCACCCTCCTTATTCTACCCCTGTGCAATTTCTAAAATTTCCCTGATAGTTGAGATCCTTCTCCCCCTTCTAACTGACCCTAGCTTATCAGGTCTCATCAAAGCTAGCTGCATCATCTTCTCTGCAGCCTGATTCTCAGGGCATTGTTCTCCTTGTGTCCTCAATTCCCTCTACTTATGACACTCTTCCTGTCTCTTCTCCTGCAGGCTTTCCTGAGCACTGAGGGGAGAGAGAATTTCATAGGAAAACCCCATTTTTAGAGCTGGGTGTTTTAAGGTCTCTCTGCACAATATTGGATTGTGGGTCTTGTTGGAATAATGTTCTTTTGAAATGTACCCTTGTTTATCCAAATGCTGATTTCTCCCCCCCCCCATTGTCTTGTTTCAATCCAGATATTCCATGTGATACTTATTCCAAACATCCTGTCTCAACTGTGTGTAAACAGGCCAAAATAAAACAACTAGCCACAATGTTTAGCCAGAGGGCAGAAAAGAAGTGGGAGGAAAAGCAGGGAGAGTAGAGCTGGAGAGAGAGCTGGAGGACAGATCTTGGAACGACAACTTTCAGGATAATGATGTCCTATAATTCAGCCTATAATTCTCTCTATATTCTTCTACTTCCTGGTGATTTGAATTGCAATATCCCCTTGAAGCCTATCTATTTACATAGGGAGTCCCCAGTGAGGAAATTTCTGTTTAGGGTTAGGAGGTATGGTCTTGTTAGGTAGTATAATTCCTTTTGTTTCCCTAATTTCTTTCTCTGTCCTTTTATCTTTTGTATACAGGAGAGCTACTGATTTTTTAAAGCTAATTTTGTATCCAGGACTTGTGCTAAAGGTGTTTCTCAGCTGTAGGAGTTCCCATGTAGAATTTTTTGGGTCACTCAGGTATACTATGCTACCATCTGCAAATAGTGATACTTTGACTTCTCCCTTTCTAATTTATATCCCCTTGATCTCTTTCAATTGTCTTAATGCTCTAGCAATGACTTCTAGAGCTATATTGAAGAGATATGCAGAGAGTGGGCAGCCTTGCCTTGTCCTGACCTCATAGGATTATTTTAAGTTTATCTCTGTTGAGTTAGATGTTGGCTATAGGCTTGCTGTATATCGTCTTTACCAAATTTAAATATTTGCCTAGTATCCCTGATCTCTCCAATGCTTTAAATTCAAATGGATATTGGATTTTGTTTAATGATTTTTTGGCATCTAAGGAGATTACCATGTGTTTTCTTTTTCTTTCATTTTTTTTTTAATATGGTAGCTCACATTGATGGATTTTGGTTTATTGAACCAGCTCTGTGTAGCTGGGATGAGTTCTACTTGGTCAAAGGTGATATATTTGATGTGTTCTTGTATTCAATCAAAGACATAAAGTACCTGATTGTGAAAATAATGTCAATTTTTCAAAGAATTTTATGAAAATAATGTCAATTCTCTAAAGAAAGAATTAGAAGAAAATATCAGAAGATCTTCCATACTCATGGCTTACCATGATGGCCATCTTCCCGAAAGCACACTAAAGAGTCAATGACATTCCCATCAAATTACCAACACAATTCTTACAGACCTTGAAAGAAATAACCCTCAACTTCATATGTAAAAACAAGAAACCCATAATTCTTAAAAGTATCCTATACAATAAAGAAATATTCTGGACGTATCTCCATCACTGATCTCAAGGTGTATCATAGAGCAACAGTAATAAAAAATGCATGGTACTGGCATAGAAACAGAATGGTGGAACAATGGAACCAAATACAATAACCGGAATTGAACCCACAGACTTTTGGATTCCTGAATTTTGACACAGATGACAAAACCATACAAAGTAAAAAACAAACAAACAAACAAACAAAAAAAACCATCTCCAACAAATTGTCCTGATCTAACTGGACGTCTACATGTATAAAAATACAAATAGACCCATACTTATCACCCCGCACAAAACTAAACTCCAAGTGGATCAGAGACCTCAACATAAAACATACACATTAAGTCGGTTAGAAGAACAAGTGGGGAAAATTCTCGAACTCATTGGCACAGGAGACAACTTCCAGAACTGAACACCAACAGCACAGGCTCTAAGAACAACAATCAGTAAATGGGACCTCATGATCCCGAAAAGCTTCTATAAAGCAAAGGACACTGTCATCAAAACCAAACAAATGCCTACAGATTGGGGAAGAATCTTCATCAACCCTTTATGTGACAGAGGGCTAATATCCAGTATATATAAAGAAATAAAGAAGTTGTAAAGCAACAAATCAATTAATCCAATTAAAAACAGGGATTAGAGATAAACAGAGAATTCTCGTTAGAGGAATGCTTAAATATATACTTTAAGAAATACTTAAGGAAATGGAAATACTTAAAGAAATGTTCAATGTCATTAGCCATCATGGAAGTGCAAATCAAAATTACACTGAGATTTCATCTTACACCCATCAGAAGGACCATGATCAAAAACTCTAGTGACAATACATGCTGGAATGGATGTGGAGAAAGGGAAAACTTCTCTACTGGTGGTGGGAATATAGAATTTTACAACCACTGTGATAAACAATCTATCTCTTTCTCAGACAACTAGGAATAGTTCTTTCTCAAGATCTAGCTATAGCACTCCTAGTCATATATAATGAGCTCAAGTACACAGTAAGGACATTTGCAAAACCATGTTTGTAGCAGTTTTATTTGTAATAGCCAAAACCTGGAAACTATCCAGATGCCCCCAACAGAAAAATGGATACAGAAATGGTGGAACATCTACACAATGAAATATTACTCAGCAATAAAAATCAAGGAAATCATGAAATTTGCAGGTAAATGGTGGGAACTGGAAAATATAATCCTGAGTGAGCTACTCAGAAGCACAAAGACACATATGGTATATACTCATTCATATAGACATATAATATATGATAAACCTACTAAAATCTGTACACATAAAGTAACTAATCAAGAGAGAGGACTCTGGCTAAAATGCTCAATCCCCATCCTGAAAGGCAAAGAGGATGGAAATCGTAAGAAGGAGAAAACAGGGAACAAGTTAGAAGCCTGCCACAGAGGGCCTCAGAAAGGTTCTATCCTGGAGACTATCAAAGCAGATGCTAAGACATATTGCCAAATGTTGGGCAGAATGCATGGAATCTATTTAAAGAAGTGGGAAATAATAAGATCTGGAGAGGCCAGGAACTCTAAAAGGAGAGCAATGAACCAAAAAATCTGAGCACAAGGGTCTTTCCTGAGACTCATACTCCAACAAATTACCATGCATGGAGATAACCTAGAAGCCCTGCACAGATGTAACTCATGGCAGTTCAATGTCCAGGTAGGTTCCATAGTGATGGAAAGAGGGATTGCCTCTAACATGAACTGATTGGCCTGCTCTTTGCTCATCTCATCCTGATAGGGGAGCAGCCTTACCAGGCCACAAAGGAGATAATGCAGCCACTCCTGATGAGAACTGATACACTAGGATCAGAAGGATAGAGAGGAAGATCTCCTGTGCCCATGGACTTGGGAAGGGGCATGTGTGAACAAGTGAGAGGAAAGGTGGGATTGTGAGGGAAGAGAAGTTATGGGGGTATACAAAGTGAATAAAGGGTGATTGATAAAAATTAAAATAAAAATTGTAAAAATATAAATCATTTTGGTCTTATATTATAGGAGGGTGTACTTTGAGGTGTATATGTCAATGAATGTGACCATAGAGATGGCGTCTCTGTCTCTCAGTCTTTGTGACTTTGTATCTTTCTTTCTGTAGGTCTTGGTCTCTTTATTTCTCAATCTGTCTCTCTAGCTCTTTTTCTCTGTGTGTCTTTCCATGTCCCTTTGTCTGGCTGACACTTGTGGTTCAATATGAAAACCTATCAGTTCTGCTGAACGACTGCAACAAGATGACTGCTTGCTGATGTGACATCCTGGGTGGTCTCTGTAAAAATATAAGTAAGGTCCCAATTAAACACCTTATGTTCAAAGAGTTGCCTTGGTCAGGGAGCATTTCCCCAGTAAATATTTCCATGACAGAGGACATATCTGTGCATTTAACAAATTATAATGGAATCTGTGATAAGGTAAATGTCACATGTCAAGGACACCTGACTTTACTAATGACCACTTGAACGATATATGTAACAGAGTTGAACTCTCATCTCTGGATTGTTTGCTTTCAGCTGCTTAGCCTTTCTCTCATGTAGGCTGTACAATTGGTGCTTTTAATAACTGGCTCCTGAAACTCTTACTGGCTTGCACGTGTTTCATGACATCATTCTTCCTCTCAGCCAATCAGTACCTGAGAGAATCTTGAGGTTTCCATGCAGATGAGTAAACAAACTTTCCTCAGTGTCCTGTATCTCTGATCCTGTGCACACACGACTTTTTCTTGTGAAACCCAACAAGACTTTTTCTTATCCTTTTATCCAGATCCCACACCTTTACTCCAGTTTACCTCTGTGACAATGTCATGTAGGAATTGAAACACTAATGTTTATTTTTATAGGACAGCTTCCAAAGTAGGGAAGATTCAAAGTGATGTAGGATTAAGGGGAATGTATTGAACCACAAGGTGGTCAAATATTGTGCTCTTGAATCTGAAATTTCCCAGGTTGTGCGTTTGAACTGAGCATTTACTGGCATACTCACTACCTGTACCTTCACATTCTTATTGATATAATAGGCTGGCAGGATGTAGGGTTCCCTGAATTATACTACATCACCTTGATCACAGTTTTTCTTATGTATTTATTTATTACGATTTGTTTACACTGTATCCCCTCTGCTGCCCCTTCCCTCTTCTCTTCCATTCCCACCCACCTTCCTTCTTCTAACCCTATGTCCTTTCTCTAGTTCCCTGAGAGGGTAGATCCTCCCCCCCTTTCTATCTGCACTTACCTTATCAAGTCTCATCAAGGCTGCCTGTATCATCATTCTCTGTGGCCTGATTTTCAGGGTATCATTCTCCTTTTGTCCTCAATTCCCTCTACTTATGACCCTCTTCTTCCTTCCTCTCCTGCAGACTCTCCAGAGCTCTGATCAGTTGGTGAATTTCATAGGCAAATCCCATTTAGAGCTGGCTGTCTTAAGGTCTCTCTGTCCGCATAATATCAGACTGCGGGTGTCTGTATGCAATCCCATTTGATGCAGAAAGAGGCATCTCTGTGGACACAAAACATTGGCATTGATCTATCAGTTGAAGGAGGAGAACAACATATTTTCATAACAACAGCCTGAGTTGCTTGAAAATTTCCATAGGATTCCCTGGCACAATAACTCTATTAACTGCCACTTAACCACCCTAGTGGAAGACTGGTTGTTCACAATAGATGACCTGCTGGAACTTTATTCCCCTGTATAAGGAGACCTCCTAATAAGTGAATACATAGCATATTTGGCTTTCTACATTTATTTATTTCACCCAGAATGATTTTTCCTCATTCCATTCATTTGTCTGAAAATATCATGATCTCATTTTCTCAGCTGAATAATAATTGTTATGGAAATATTTCACATTGTCCCCAAAGGAAATTGTCAGTCTTGTTCTTTTAGAACTTGGAAGTTGCTGGGACTTTAATCGGTGTATTGAATGACAAACTATTAGGATAACTATGTTCTTTTAGCCTAGAATTCCCTCCATTTTCTTCTACCTGCAGTGATTTGAATTGCAATGTCCATTTGAAGATCATCTATTAACATGTGGAGTTCCCACTCAGGAAATGTCAGGGAAGTATTAGGAGGAATGGCCTTATTGGATAATATAATTCCAATTGTAGTTATTTTATAGAAGGTTGTGCTTTGAGGTTGACATGCTAATGATTGTGACTAGACAGAGTGGAGTCTCTCTCTCTTGGTCTCTGTCACTTAATTTTTTTTTTCTGTTGGTCTTGGTCTCTCTATTTCTGAATCTGTGTCTCTACCTGTTTCTTGCTGTCTCTCTCAGTTTCTAGTATCTCTCTCTGTCTGCCACATGTGCTTCAGCATGAAAAGCTCTCAGTTTTGCTGTTTTGCTGAGGGACTAAAACATGGTGACTGCTTACTGTTGTGACATCCTGGATGTTCCCTGTAAAAATATAAGCATTTTCCAAATAAAAGGTTTTGTTGATAGAATTGCCCTGGTCAGAGAACATTTTCTCAGTAAGTAATTCACTGAGTGAGGACATATCTGTGCATTTAACAAATAAGAATGAAATCCATGATAATGTGAAAGTTACATATCAAAGACACATGACTTTATTAATGAACACTTGAAAGAAATATGTGACACTTCATTTAATTAAGAGTCTGGGACCCAGGAACTGTCATCTGTGGGTTTTGTGCTTTCAGTTCCCCAGATTGAGGCATGTAGGGCTGCTCAGCCTTTCTCTTAAGCAGGCTGTCCTCTTGGCCCTTTTAATAACTGGCTCCAAAACTCCTACTGGCTTGCACCTGTTGCATGACATTAATCTCATTCTCAAACAATCAGCACCTGAGAGAATCTTAGGGTTCCATGAAGATGAGTAAAAAACTTTCCTCACTGTCCAGTATCTCTGATCCTATGCACTTGTGACTTTTTCTCATGAAACCCAACAAGCTTTTATCTTATCCCTTTATCCAGAGACCACACATTAATCCTGTTTACCTCTGTGACAATGTCTTTTAGTAAATGAAACTTTAATATTACTTTATTTATTTGGACAGCTTAATAAGTAGGGAAGCTTCAAAGTGATATGGGATTAAGGGGAACGTACCGAATAAAAAGGTTGTCCCAAACTGAGGTATTGGATCTGATATTTCCAAGTTGTGACTTGAACTGGGCAGTTACTTGTGGACTCACTAAATGGACCTTCACATTCTTATTGATATATTAGGCTGTCAGGACATAGGATTCCCTGCATTATTGATTCTTTAGGAGCGGGGAGGTGCCACCTGAGTTTATGGGGTCAGATGAAGCTGGGTAACCACTAGTAGATTGCTAGAATTCTCAGTATATAATGATTCCTGGAAAGCATGCCTTAACAGGCAAACTCTGGCTCCATTATCAGAATCTCTTCTCCATGTTAAGAGCCATTGTAAAAGTTGTCAAGATATTATTTTTATTGATTATATGATAATTTCAAATAACATACATTATACTCCTTTTCCATTGCTCACAGGTTCAAATTCCTACTGATGTGTCTCACTAAAAATCATTTTTTTAAAATTCATCAATCATAGTATGTGTTGTTCATATACTCATCAGTACATGATTAGAGACTCAATGCTAAGTACCTTATAGAAAACTCAGTTCATCCTTGCTGCACCCAGGAACCACCACCAAGAAAAAGCCATCAATCCTGAAGAGGACTATCCTTCATCACCTTGATCACAGTTTTTCTTATGTATTTATTTATTATGATTTGTTCACTTTGTATCCCCTCTGCTGCCCTTTTTTTCTTCTCCTTCCAGGCCCAACTACACTCCTTCTTGTACCCCTATGCCCTTACTCTAGTTCACTGATGGGGTGTTCCTCTTCCCCCTTCTATCTGAACCTAGCTCAAGGTTGGCTGCATCATCTTCCTCTTTGGCCTAATTTCAAGTCATTGTTCTCCTTGTGTCCTCAATTCCCTCTATTTATGACACTCTTTCTGCCTCCTCTCCTTCAGACTTCCCAGAGCTCTGAAGGTAGGGAGAATTTCATAGGGAAATCTGATTTAGAACTGGGTATTTTAAGGTCTCTCTGTCTGCATAATATTGGACTGTGGGTCTCTGTACTCAATTCCATTTGATGCAGATGGAAGCATCTCTGTTGATCCAAGAACATGGCAATGATCAAACAGTTGAGGAGAGAGAGCAGCATATTTTAATAACAACAGACTGGGTTGTTTGAAATTTTCTGTAGGATGCCCTGGCCCAACTGCTCAATTCACTGCCACCCAATCCCCTTAGTAGAAGATGGGTTTGAACACAATTAGATGGCCTATTGGAACTTTACCCCCAACTGTTAGGAGACCTCCAAATAAGTGAATACATACCATATTTGTCTTTTTGCATTTTGGTTACTTGACCCAGAATAGTTTTTTCTTGTTCCATCTATTTGCCTGAAAATGATGTCATTTTCTTAACTGAATAATACTCCGTTTTGGAAATATTCCATATTTTCTCAAAAGGAGATTGTCATTCTTGGTCTGTATACCTTGCGAGTTGCTGGACTTTAATCATTGTGTTGAATGACAAACTATCAGGATAACTATGTTCTTTTAGCCTGGAAGTCCCTAGGAAGGTTTACTTTGAGGTTGATATGCCAATGTAAGTGACCAGACATAATGGGTTTCTGTCTCTCTGCCTCTGTCACTTTAGATGGTTGTTTCTGTAGGCCTCAGTCTCTCTATTTCTGAATCTATCTCTCAACATCTTTCTCTCTCTGTCTCTCTCAGTCTCCCTCTCTCTGCCTGCTGCTAGTGGTTCAGTAGGAAATTCTCTCAGTTCTGCTGAAGAACAACAACAAGATGACTCCTTGCCAACATGACATCCAGGATGTTCTCTGTAAAAAATATAAGCAAATTCCCAATTAAATGTTTTTTGTTCAAAGCTTTGCCTTAGTCAGGGAGCATTTTCACAGTAAATAATTCACTGAGTGAGGACATATCTGTGCATTTAATAAAAAAAAATATTAGGATCTGTGATAATATTAAAGTCACATGTCAAGAACTAGTCATTTTATTAATGACTACTTGAAAGAAACATGTAACAGACTCACTTAACTAAGAGTCTTGGACAAAGAAACTAACATCACAATGGAATTATGTCATCACAATGCTATTTTGACATGGTAATTGTATGATGTCTCAATGCTATTATGACATCAAAATGATATGACATTCCAATGGTATGATCTAACATTGCTATTATGATATCACATTGTTATTTGATATCACAATATTATTTTTACATGAGAATGCTATTATGATTTCAAAAAGTTAATTTAATATCACAATGATATGACATCTAATGATTTTATGACATCACAATGGTATTATGAAGTAACAGTGCTATTATGGTATCACCCTGCTGTTAAAAAATCACAATGCTATTATGACTTCAAAAAGGTATTATGACTTCACAATGGTAAAATGACATTACCATCCTATTATGATATCTGAGTGGTATTACAACATGATTATGGTATAATTTCACAATGAAATTTTGATTTCAAAAATGCTATTATGAATTCACCATGGTATGACTTTACAATGCTATGATGACATCACAATTCTATTTTGTTATCATAATGTTATTATGACATCAAAATTCATCATAATATCTCAGTGCTATTATGACATCAAAATTCTATAAAGATATGATTGTTTTATGACTTCACAAATGAATTTTGATCTCACAATAATATTATGACATGTCAATACTATTATGACTTCAAAATGTTATTATGACATCACAATAATATGACATTGCAAAGGTATTATGACACCACAATGATATTATGAATTCACAATGCTATTTTGATATCTAAATTGTATTAAGACATCACAATGATATGAAAACACAATGCTATTATGTCATCACAGGAGTGTTTTTACATCACAATGCAATTATGTCATCAAAATGTATGATGACATCACACTCCTATAATGAAATCACAGTGCTATTATGCATCACAATCATGTTATGACTTCAGAATGCTATTATGACTTTAAAATGTTATTATTACAATACAATTGTATTATGACATGACACTGATCATATGACATCACAATGTTATGATGACATCACAATTATCTTATGACATGTTTGTTATGACATCGCAATGCCCTTATGATATTACAATGCTATTATGACTTCACAATGGTATGAATTTACAATGATATTGGGACATGTTAATTCTCTTATGACATCTCAATGCTATCATGACATCACAATGCTATTATGACTACAAAAAATAATTATATCAAAATGGTATTTTGATATCACAATGCTATTATAACATCACAAAAATATGATATCTAAATGCTATTATGAAATTACACTGAAATGACCTAAAAATGGTATTATGACATCACAATGCTATTATCACTTCACAATGCTACAATGATATCAAAATTGTATTACAATATCACCTTGGTATTATGACATCACAATGGTGTAGGACATGATCTTGGTATGACATCACAATGGAATTTTGAAATCAAATGCTAATATGACTTCACAACAGGCAGACTTCACAATGACATTAGGACACCTAATGCTATGTTGACATCAAAATGCTATTTTGACATCATGTCATCAAAATTCATCATGACAACCCAATGCTATTATGACATCACAATGGTTAGGTGCTGATTGGCTGAGCAGGAGACTGATGTCATGAAACAAGTTAAAGCTAGTAAGAGTTTCAGGAGACAGTTGTTAAAAGGGCCAAGTCTATAACCTGCTTGAGAGAAAGGCTGAGCAGCACTACATGCCGCAATTTGGACAGCTGAAAGAACACAACACCGAGATGACAGTTTTTGTGTCCAAGACTCTTATTTCAGGAAGAGTGTAATATATTTCTTTCAAGTAATCATTAACAAACTCGGGTAGCTGTTTTAAGAATGAATTAATATTTACTATGGATTTATTTTTTAGTAAAGCTGCTGTTAATCCAAAACAGCTGTATAACCAAATATTACCACACAGAGACTGGATTTAATTAGTTAACATAAAACACAAGGCTGGGCAATAGTTACTCCATCCTAAACCTCCAAGCCCTCATAATTTCATAACATTTAGATTCCCCACATTATTCTTGCTTTTAGTGATATCTTAAGTCTGGTTCATGCTCCACATTCTGCATGATCTCTACTCCAGCTCCCTCTCCAAGCTCTCCTTGCCCTTTCTTCTCCTACTCATTTCCTGCCCTCTAGCTCCTTCCCTCTTTCCTGTCCTCTAGGCACTCCCTTTCCACAACATTGGGGCTAGTTGTTTTCTTTTGGCCGGTTTACACAAAATTGAGACAGGATGCTTAGAATAAGTATCACAATGCAATATCCAGATGGAAAACAGAGAGTGTGTGTGGGGGGGAGGGAGAAATCAGCACTTGAATGAACAAGGGTAAGGTGTACACATTTCAAAAGAACATTATACCAACATTTCCCCCTATAAGTCCAAGAGAAGACTTCTTTTCTTTCAATGCAATAATAATTATGAAATTATGAAAACTGGTAGTTAAAATCTAAATGTGCAAAGTTTAGTTCATGTGTATTTAGCAACATAGGAGAAAGTATCTGGTTATCATATCAATCTTGAAAAGTTAAAAGTTCTATACCTAAATTAACTTTTATCCTTATTGGTATTACCTATATAAAAGGATTTCTTAACTTTTAACAACTTAATCCTAAATGTGGCACTATGACTATTTGGTCTTTAACCCCAACAGAGACTTGAGAAGTAATAAAATTAGTTATTGATTAAATAGGAGGTGCATGTTAGCTACTTCCAAAAAAGAAAAATGAAATAGTCAGAAACATTTTGCTGTTTGAACAGTCACCCATAACTCTCCATAAAGTAGGAGCATCATTTTCAGCCTCCTGGCTCAGAATATTTGACAGACATATATGTAAAGCAGGAACTATTTAGGACTTGCTTACCCTGTCTTGGCAGAGTTTGGCAGTCAACTATTCCTGCAATAGCTTGCCCATTTTTGGCACAATTTGTCTGTCTAGAAGTGAGTCTATTTTCTTTACCCAAGTGGCTCGTTTGTCACACTTGAGGCCATCTCCATTTGGAGGTTCTTTGATGCTCATTATATTCTTTCAGGTAGACAAGGTGATGCCAGGAGGTGACCTGTCTCATTATCAAAGAATCTTTAAAATAATAAAAATATTTTAAATGTCATATTCTGTAGGCCTCTGATGTTTTTGAAGACTATCTTTATATAATAAATAGATCTATCTACAAAATCATTTCTATCTGTCAAACCTAGGATGTATACTCCTGTGATTAAGTAGACTAGTGTCTGACATGACAATGAGTTCAATAACTAGCAAATAACTTGCATTACCTTATACCCTAACCAGTTTTTAATAGCACTTTAAAAGTATTGGAAGTAGCCTTGGAATTGTATCAATATACTAAAGCTTATACCAATGTATCAAAAATAGACTTATTTTTGCATCAATATGCAAAATCATATACCAGAGTTAAAATTAACCTTATTTGAGAAAAACTAGTAAAACCCTAAGTTGAGTAGATTCAATAATCTTTTTTCTATTCCTGTAAGATATCCCTGTATATTCCTTGTTTCACTTTGAATAAGACCATTAATAATAAACATCTCCCAACGACAAAATTTTGTAGCCATAGCAAACAACCAAAAACATACACAACCCCATTTAAGGAAAATTGGACGTTGTTCTCATGGATTTCTTCTAGCTGTCATTTTGGACATATAGAAAACCTGTATTGGGCCCAAATAAAATTGGGAAAAAGTGGTTAATTAAGCAAACAATAACATTTGTGCCCCAATCTTTGAATATTGAGAAATTTCAGACTCAATAAAAGTTTTCTTTGGAACAGTCTAAAATGCTGGACCAATTAAAATTAGTAGCTTTGTTCAAATTCTTTTGGGACTCTGATGAGAAACACAATTTGATGTGAAACAGCAATTGAAGAAGTTGAGGCAGGAACAAAGAGAATGCTAGAACATGGAAGATGTGTCAGTGTCTCATCATGCTGAAGAATGATTCTATTAGGTTTGATCCACAATCTCTGGTGTCCAGTTCTTTTGTTCTGCAAACATATAATTTCTCACAAGCATGATAGAGTTCTAAAATTAAAATGTATGAGCTGTGCAGGATGAATCTAAACTGTAAGCCAATTTTATCTATGCAAATTAAAAGGTTAGCATTTTGAGGATTTTATAGCCAAAGATTTATTGGCCAAGAATTGTTGTAGTTTTTAGCTGGAGATACATTTTATGTCTCAGTTAGTTTTAGAGTTGCTCCCAAGTGAAGGGATCAGAGCAATATAAGTTACCATTATTATTGAACATACAATCATTATTATGTTGAAATCAAAACAAAGTTGGATAGATCAAAATATTTTTGGGGGCTCTTGTTTGCCTGTTGTATTTGGACAAGTACCTACCTATTTCCCTAGAGAAGCTTCCGATTAGAGAGACAAGTTGGTTGCCTTGAGTAATAGAAAATGCATGTTTTAACTTTATAGAGTAAACTTTATCTAATCTCCTTTTAAATTTAAAATGACAGGAAACTGTAGGTATTTTGTACCTGTTTAGAAATTTAGCCCTAAATTTTTATATATGTTGTAGCTATCTGTCCTATCTTGTGGTTTACATAGAATGGTAGTTATACCTTTATAGCCAAACTTTATTTAAAAGCCCTCTTACTTTAGCATTTAAGCATGAACTAGGCATCTTTTTCCTGAGCATTTCATTGATATTGGCTATTTTTTGGCTTGCCCCTTTTTTATACAGCCTGGGCAGTTATGCCTTTTTAGCCAAATGTTAATAAACTCTATTAGCATTAGTATATAAACTCTCTTACCCTTAGCGTTTAAGTATATCCTAGTCATTGTTTACCTTGGTTTACATTGATAATGGCTATTTTTGGCATGCTCCTTTTTTATACACAGTGGACAGTTATGATTTATAGCTGATCTTTACTTAAACTCTCTTAACATTAGCAGATAAACTCTCTTCCCCTTAGCATTTACCCTAGGCATCTTGTACCTGGATTTTTACATTGTTTTTGGCTATCTTTGACTTCCCCTTTTTTGATATGGGATGGACAGTTTTGTTTTGTTTTTTTTTAAACACATGAAACAATTTTTTAGTTTTTAGGTTGGCATGTACTTTGACATCTTTAAGCCTCCTGTGTCTTTTTTATACACATGACCAACATTTTTCTTCCATGAAAATGTCTCATGTTTAAAAGAATAAGGAAGTTTTCACAGCAGTGTAACTTTATTTCTCTTTACATAAACCTAAAATTGGTGTGAATCCTACCTTTAGATCAGTAAGGACATAACATCTATTATTAAGAAAAAAGACTTTACATGATAACCTTAAGGATAATTTTGTCATTTTGAAACTTAGATTATCTCTGCAAATGGTTAAATAGCAGGAGTTGCCATCCTGGCTTTTATTACGTAAATTAGGTTGATCAGGACTCACAGATCTACCTGTTTCTTTTTACTTTCTGTTGGGAAGAAAGGCATGTACCTTCAACACCTTGTTCAGACATTTACATATATATGTGTGAATATATATATATGATACTGATGATACTGTATGTATATATATATGATACTGTATATATATATATATATATATATATATATATAAAATCAGTATCATTGTAACTCAAAGCCTTTATATGAAATATGAAAATCAAACAAAGAGAAAAGAAAATTTTAAGTTTGGGATCAGTTGTGGCAATTTATACTGAAACAAACAAAGCCCGGTTGGTCATTTGAATTTTAGCCATTATTAATGTAATTTCTAGGAAATGTGACCTTTTTCTTGTCTGTAACTCAGTATTCCAATACTTGTTTTTTTTCCCCCATTTTTCTCCTTCAACTTTCTTGGTGAAGGTATGGAGAAGAACCAACACCATTAAATATATTGCAACCAGATCCATGACTATCACAGCCAAAATGAAGCCAAAAGGGATTAAAACACCCTCTGCTGTGCACTTTTTTTTTTTTTTTAATTTTTAGGCCAAACTCTGTCTAAAAGTTTTTTTTTTCCTCCAGTTCCTTTCTTTCCTGCCATGGTGTGGAACTGAGCCAGTTGAGCCAGCCACAGTATAAAATTAGCCATGCTTTTTAACCCCTCAGTTAAACTGCAGCAGAAGCCAGTTTTGTTATGGAAGTCTCAGGTCTGCCCACAATAGGCTGTCTTTTGCCCCTGGGCTGGTTTAAGAACCTCTCTCTTAAATAGAAGTCACTGACCTGAGAGTTTGTAGGTTTTAAGTTTTGACTTTATCACTGGGAGCTTATTCCCCCACAAATTGTGTTTAAGTATGATTTAAAGGGTGTGGATACTTACATTAGTTGGGTGCTTTTTTTGTAAGTGACAATTTTTACTAATCATTATCTTTAAGTAAAGCTGCTGTTAATACTAAACATCTGTATAACCAAATCACCACACAGATACTGTTTTTATTTAGTTAACATTGAACACAATGCTAGGCAATAGTTACTCCTTCCTAAACCTCCAAGCCCTCATTGTGGAATAACATTTAGATTTCCCACATTGTACTTGCTTTTAGTGATATCTTAGGTCTGGATCATCCACCAAGATCTCCGCTCCAACTCCTTTTCTCCTCCAACTCAACTCATTTCCTGCCCTCTAGCTCCTCCCCTCTTCCCTTTCCTCTGGCTCCTCCCTATGCACAACATTGGGGCTAGTTTTTTTTTTTTTTTTTTCCTTTGGCCTGTTTACACACAGTTGAGACAGAATGCTTAGAATAAGTATCACAATGCAATATTCAGATTGAAACCAGAGAGTTGGGGGAGAAATCAGCACTTGAATGAAAAAGGGTAAGGTGTGTGTACATTTCAAAAGAACATTATACCAACAGGTGGCCTTGACATGTGACTTTCATATTATCACAGATTCCAATATTATTTATTAAATGCACAGATATGTCCTCATTCAGTGAATTACTTACTTGGAAAATGCTCCCTGACCAAGGCAACTGTTTGAAAAAAAAGTATTTAATTGGGACCCTGCTTATATTTTTACAGAGACCATCCAAGATGTCTCGTCAACAAGCAGTCTACTTGCTGTAGTCCATTAGCAGAACTGACAGCTTTTCATACTGAACCACAAGTGGCAGAGAGAGAGGGAGATAGACAGAGCAAGAGAGAGAAAGAGCTGGAGATGGAGAAGGACAGAAACAAAGATAAAAAAATTGAAAGAGACCAAGAGACAGAGTCTCCATTCTGTTTGGTCACTTTCATGACCAAACACACACCTGCCAAGCACACTCTCCTATAATATAACTACAAAAGGAATTATGTGTTTTTAATAATATTTTACTTTAATTTTTATTAACTGAACTTTATTCAGTTTTTATCCCTTGTAAACCCCTTCCCTTTTCCCTCTCAAACCCACTATAACTCCCGCTGTCCATGCATGACCCCCCTCAAGTCCACAGATAGGGGAGGTCTTCCTCTCTTTCCTTCTGATTCTACTCTATCAGATCTCATCAGGAGCGGCTCTACTGTCTTCTTCTGTGGCCAGGTAAGGCTGCTCCCTGATCAGGGTGAGGATTTCAAAGAGGATTTCAAAGGCCATGTCAGAGTCAATCCCTCTTCCCATTACTATGAAACTCACATGGACACTGAACTGCCATGGGCTACATCTGTGCAATTTTAGTCAGAGTACTCCCTCTTGATAAGTTTCCTTAGGTGTACAGATTTTAGTAGGTTTATTGTATACTATATGTCTACATGAGTGGGTATATACCATGTGTGTCTTCTGGGAGAGCTCACTCAGGATGATCCTTTCCTATTCTTACCTTTTACCTGCAAATTACATGACCCCAAAAATTCTACCAGGGAACTCCTGCACCTTCAGCAAAGTGCCTAGATAGCAAATTAATTAAAAAAAAATCAATAGCCCTTCTGTATAAGAAAGACAAAAGTTTTGAGAAAGAAATTTGGGAAAAAAAGAAACAATATTATCTAATAAGGCCATACATCCAAACCTTAAGGAGACATATCCTTGCTGGAACTAAACATGTAAATACATGAGCTCCAAGTGGATATTGCAACTATAATTACCTGGAAGTAAAAGAAGTTGAAGGGACTTCTAGGCTAAAAGAAAATAGTTATACTGAAATTTTGTCATTCAATACAATGTTTAAAGACCAAATTGCTTCCAAGGTCCAAAGCAAAGGACTGACAATCTCCTTTGGGGAAAAAGTGCAATATTTCCATAATCGAGTATTATGGTAAGAAATCAGGTAAGAAAATCAGTATTATGGTAAGTATCATATAAGAAAATGACATCAAGATATTTTCAGACTAATGGATGGAACTAGGAAATATCATGCTGGGTGAAGTAACTACAATGCATAAAAACAACTATGGTATCTGTTCACTTATTAGGAAGTCTCCTAATACTGGGGGATAAAGTTCCAAAAGGGCATCTATTGTGACCAAACTATTGTACTAGGGGGATTGGGTGGCAGTTAAATTAGTTGTTGGGAGAGGCATCCTACAGAAATTGTCAAGCAACCCAGTCTGTTGTAATTAAAATATGTTGCTCTCTGCCCGCAACTGATAGATCAGTGCCATGTTCTTGGGTCCACGGAGATGCTTCCTTCTGCAAGAAATGGGATTATATATAGAGACCCACATTCCGATATTATTCAGAGAGAGACCTTAAAACCTCCATCTCTAAATGGGATTTCCCTGTGAAATTCCACATCCTCTCAGAGCTCTGGGAAGCCTGCAGGATAGGAGTCATGAAGAGTGTCATGAGTAGAGGGAATTAAGACACAAGGATAACAGTGCCCTGAGAATCAGGCCACAGAGAAAGATTATGCAACCAGACTTGATGAGACCTGATTTAGGGACAGATAGAAGGGGGCAGAAGACCTCCCCAATCAGGAAATTATAGAAAGTCATAGGTTTAGAAGAAGGAGGGTGGGTGCAATGGAAGGAGAAGATAGAGTGGGCAGCAGAGGGAATACAAAGTGAACAAATCGTAATAAATGAATGCATAAGAAAAGCTGTGATCAAGGTGATGAAATATAGAGCTCTTCAGGACTGATGGATTCTTCTTTGGGGTGGTAGCAGGGTGAGGTAAGGATGAACTCACGTTTTTTAAGAAATTTTCATGGAGACTAATGATATTCCAATGAGTATATGAACAACACACAATTCAATTGATGTATTTTTTCTTTTTTTCATTTTATTTGTTCATTTTTTATTATTAGTTACATTTCATTAACTCTGTATCCCAGCTGTATCCTGATCTCTCATTCTCTCCCATTCTCTCCCTCCCTCCCTCCCTTCCTCCCTCCCTCCCTCCCTCCCTCCATCCCTCCCTCCCTCCTTTCCTCTCTTCTTCCCTCTCTTCCTCATCTCCTCTGTACCCCTTTCCAAGTCCACTTGCAGAAGACCTCCTTTCCTTTCTTCTGACCTGTTTTATCAGGTATCTGCAGGACTGGATGCAAAGTCCTCCTCTGTGGCCTAGCAAGACTAGGCCCCCTTGGGGGGTGGGGACATCAAAGAGCCTGCCATTGAGTTCCTGTCAGATATTGTCCCTGTTCCCTTACTATGGAAACCAATTGGTTACTGAGCTACCATGGGCTACATCCGAGTAGAGGTTCTAGGTTATAGCCATACATGTTCTTTGGTGGAGTGTCCAGAAAAGACCCCTGTGCACAGATATATTTGGTCCTTGTGGAGCTCCTATTCTTTCCACATCATACTAATCCCCCTTCTTTCAGATGAATCCCTGCACTCTGCCAAAGGTTTGGTTATGAGCCTCAGTATCTGCTTTGATACACTGCTAGGTAGAGTCAGAGGCCCTTTGTGGTAGGCTCCTGTCCTGTTACTTGTTTTCTCTTATGTCCAATGCACATCCCATTTGTCTTTCTAAGTGAGGATTGATAATCTTATTGTGGGTCCTCTTTCTTGTTTATCTTCTTTAGGTGTATAGATTTCATTATATTTACCATATCTTATAGGTTTATATGAGTGAGCATATACTACGATTGTCTTTCTCTTTCTGGGATACCTCACTCAGAATTATCATTTTTAGATCCCACCATTTGCCTGCAAATTTCATGATTTCCTCATTTTTGATTGCTGAGTAGTATTCCATTGTGTAAAAATACCACGATTTCTTTATCCATTCCTCTGATGATGGACATCTGGGTTGTTTCCAGGTTCTGGCTATTATAAATAAAACTGCTACAAACACGGTTGAGCAAATGTCCTTATTGTGTACTTGAGCAAATTTTGGGTATATGCCTAAGAGTTGTATAGCCGGGTCTTGAGGAAGCACTATTCCCAATTGTCTGAGAAAGCTCCAGATAGACTTCCAAAGTGGTTGTACCAGTTTACATTCTCACCAGTAATGGAGGAGGGTTCCACTTTCCCCAAAACCTCTCCAGCATGTGTTGTCCATTGAGTGCTTTATTTTAGCCATTTTAATTGGTGTAAGGTAAAATATCAGGGTAGTTTTGATTTGAATCTCTCTGATGGCTAAGAATGATAAGCATCTCTTTGAGTGTTTCTCTGCCATTCTATATTCCTCGACAGAGAATTCTCTGGTTATCTCTGTACCCCATTTTTTAATTGGATTCCTTGATGTATTGCTTTTTAACTTCTTTAGTTCTTTTTATATGCTTAATATCAGCCCTTTGTCAGATATAGGGTTGTGGAAGATCCTTTTCCAGTCTGTAGGTTGTCATTTTATTCTGAAAACAGAAACTTTTGCTTTGCAGAAGATTTCCAGTTTTATCAGGTCCCATTTATTGATTGTTGCTCTTAAACCCTGTGCTGTTGAGGTTCTGTTCAGGAAGTTGTCTCCTGTGCTGATGAGTTCTAGTATCTCCCCAATTCTTCTTCTAACCGATTTAGAGTATCTGGTTTTATATTGAGGTCTTTGATACACTTGGACTTTGGTTTTGTCCATGGTGATAAATATCGATCTATTTTAATTTTTCTTCATGGAGACATCCAGATGAACTAGCACCATTTGTTGAAGATGCTGTCTTTTTTCCATTGAATGGTTTTGGCTTTTTTTTTTTTTGTCAAAATCAACTATTCATAGATATGTGGGCTTATTTCTGGGTCTTCTATTCAGTTTCATTGGTCCTCCTTTGTGTTTCTTTGCCAATACTATGCAGTTTTTATTACTATTGTTCTGTAGTACTACTATACCCTGAAAAGATTTCTATCAACATAGATGGAGAAAACAAAACATTCTAGGCTAAAACTAAATTTATGCAATATCTACACAGCAAACCAGCCCTACAGAAAATACTAGAAGGAAAACTCCAATCCAATGAAAATAACTTCATCCAAGAAAATATAGCATACAGATAATATCCCAATGACAATTAAAGAAAACTAGCAATGGAACACAGTATGACCACCAAGTCCTCAATAAAAGGAACTAACATTCATTGGTCACTATTATCTATCAACATCAATGGATTCAACTCTCCAATAAAAGTACACAGACTAAAAAAATTGGTGCGGAATCAGGATCCAATATCTGCTGCACCCAAGAAACACCCCTCTGCCACAAAGACAAACACTACCTCAGAATAAAGGGCTGGAAAAGTGTCTTTCAGGCAAATGGACCTAGAAAACAAGCTGGGGAAGATATCCTAATATTTAATAAAATAGAATTTCAATCAAAATTAATCAAAAAAGATGCGGAGAGGCACATCATTCTCATCAAAGGCAAAAATCTACCAAGAGGACATCATAATTCTGAACAGCTATGGCCCAAATACAAGTGCACCTACATCCATAAAGGAAAAATTATTAAAACTCAAATCACAAATCTATCCCAACACCTTAATAGAGGGAGACTTCAACACCCAACTTCCACCAAGGGACAGATCATCTAGACAGAAGCCTGAAAGAAATAAACACACTTAAAAAGTTCTAAATGAAATGGCCCTAGTAGATGTCTACAGAATTTTCCACCCAAACTCAAAAGACTATACCTTCTTTTGAGCAACTCATGGAACCTTCCCCAAAATAGACCATATAGTTGGTCACAAAGCAAGCCTCAACAGATACAAGAGGACTGAAGTAACCCCCTGTATTCCATCTGATGAACATTGACCAAGGCTGCACCTCAACAACAATGAAATTAGAAAAAGCCTACGAGCACATGGAAACTGAACAACTTGCTGCTCAATGACAGCTCGGTTAAGGAAGAAAGAAAAAAGAAATTAAAGAATTCCTAGAATTAAATGAAAATGAAGGTACAACATACCCTAATTTATGAGACACAATGAAAGCAGCGTTCAAAGGAAAATTCATAGATATAAGTGCCTTCAAGAAGAAATGTGTGACATCTCATACAAGCAACTGAAAGCCCTAGGGAAAAAAAAAAGCAGCAAATACACGCAAGAGGAACAGACAGCTGGAAATAATCAAACTCAGGGCTGAAGACAATTAATTAGAAACAAATAAAACTATCCAAAGAATCAATGAAACCTAAAGCTGGTTCTTTGAGAAAATTAACAAGATGGAGAAACTATCCAAATCAGCAAAATCAGAAATGAAAAGGGGGACATAACTACAGACCCTGAGGAAAGCCAAACAATCATTAGGTTGTACTACAAAAGCCTATATGCCACAAAACTGAAAAATCTAAAAGAAATGGACAATTCTCTAAATAGAATCCATTTACCAAAATTAAGTCAAGATCAGGTAGAAAGATTAAATAGTCCTATATTCCCCAAGGAAATAGAAGCAGTTAAAAACAGTCACCCTTCCAAAAGAGCCCTGGGCCAGATGGATTCAGTGCAGAATTCTACTGGATCTACAAAGAAGTGCTAACTCCAATTCTCTCCAAACTATTCCATGCCACAGACTTGCCCAGTCGGGCTCCAGGTGTCTGAGGGAGAACAAGGCTTCGGACGGGAAGACAGGGTTTCCTCGATGAATTGACAGACAGAGACACCTTGATGGTTTTGACTCTACTGAACTTTATTGAAATCAAGCTAATATTTTTATAATGATTTCACAAAAGGCACCTTAAAATTGGCATATTTCCCAGAACATTTAGACTTTTACCAAGAATACAAAGTTTACATTTTAACTCAAAATGTAGTCAAACATAAAGCAATGCCCACAAGAAATCTTGGCCTAAAAACTTTTTGATCAGAGCAAACAAAGAAAAAGAAACCTCAAATGTAGTTTCATTATTGCTAACCAGTGAAGAGGAAAGTCAGTAGCTAAGTCAGATACCTGTCAAAATCTTTCTCTATATCAAAATCCAATTACACCTTTGTTAACCATCCTCATATATGTCCTGCCTAAGTTTTATAATCTTCCTTAGAAACAAGACACTGAAGGGAGGGGAAACTCCTGCCAGCTGCACCTCTCATGCTATTATATTTTTAAGGAGACTATTATTTTTTCACAATTCTTAATGCCTATTAATACTAAATCTAATTCATTATTTTTCTTAAACTTATTTCTTTTACATTTTATTTTTATTAAAGCTTTTAATAATATAATAATAATATTTTTTTTTATAACTTAGTTGTGCTGTTTCAGGAGTCACAGAGAAAGATCAAAGAATTCATTAATCCAGCCCCAGAGTCACAACTGAAAAAGTGTAGAAATCTCAGAATACATCTCTTTTCCAAGTTGGATGAGTCTGCCAGGGACATTCCAGGGAGCGAATTTCTGAAGAAAGCATGTCTCCCACCCTGTAGCATATGCTAATAGTATATGCTACACTGGCGTGGGTGTGACAATTCCACAAATTAGAAACAGAAGGAAATTACCAAAATCATTCTATGAAGCCACATTCACCTTGATACCTAAACCACACAGACCCCCCCAAAAAAAAACAAACAAACCAGAACTTCAGACTTATCTCTCTTATGAACAATGATGCAAATATACTCAAATTCTTGAAAAATCAAGCCAAGAATACATCTAAGATATCATCCAATATGAGCAAGCAGGATTCATCCCAGGCATGCAAGGGTAGTTCATTATATGGAAATCCATCAATGTAATCCACCACATAAACAAACTGAAGGAGAAAAACCACATGATCATCTCCTTAGTTGCCAAAAAAGCATTTGACAAAGTCCAACACCCATTCATGTTTAAAGTTTGGAGAGATCAGGGATACAAGTCACATAGGTAAACATAGTAAAGGCAATATACAGCCAGCCTATAGCCAACATCATCCTCAATGGAGAGAAACTTAAATCAATCCAACTGAAATCAGGGACAAGACAAGGCTGCCCACTCTCTCCATATCTCTTCAACATAGTACTTGAAGTCCTAGCTAAAGCAATAAGACAACTAAAGGAACTCAAGGGGATATGAATCAGAAAGGAAGAGTTCAAAGTGTCACCATTCATAGATGATATGATATAGTATACATGAGCGACTCCAAAAATTCAACCAGAGAACTCCTTCACTGGATAAACACCTTCAGCAAAGTGGCAGGTTACAAAATCAACTCAAAAAATCAGAAGCCCTCCTGTATACCAAAAACAAAAGGGCCAGGAATGAAATCAGGGAAACAACACCCTTCACAATAGCCACTAAAAAATATAAAGTATCTTGGGCTGACTCTAACCAAGCAAGTGAAAGACCTGTTTGAAAAAACAAAACAAACAAACAAACAAACAAATAAAAGAAAAAAACAAAAAAAAATCTTTCAGTCTCTGAATAATTGAAGTATTTTAAAGAAAAAAATTAGTGAGACACATGGGTAGTTCTTTGTACCTGGGAGCAATGGAAAAGGAGTGTAATGTATAGTAAATGAAATTCCCTCAAAAGCAATAAAAAATATGTTGACAACTTTAATAATGGCATTAAGTTGGAAAAAAGATTCTGCTCAAAATGACAGAGTTTGACTTTGTAAGGTATGCTTTCTAGGAACTCATTATGTAGCAAGAATCTTAGCAATGAACTAGTGGTTACTCAGCTACCTCAGACACTGAGCTCAGGTTGCACCTCTGACCAAGCAGTCCTGACATGAACATTACTTTTAGAGGGTTTGTCTGGAGGACCAGAGCAAGTAACACTGCTACTCTTGTATCCTAGGCAAATTACACTGACATGAAGGAACATTTTTATGTTCCTTCAGGAAAACCCCAGGAAAAGTAGGGTTCCTCACTGACCACTGAGTAGGACACAGCTTGCCAGGTCAGCCAAGACAACCCTGGTCATAATCTGTTGGCAAAACAAATGTGGGAAAGCACCACCTGTCAAAGAGTTTATTGTCCTACAGTTCTCTTTCTACACTCACTGCTCTTTCTCTGTTTCAGCCAAACCAGTCCCAGAAATTGTCTGGTTTCATTTGCTTTTCCTGCTCTTAAAGACTCAACAAGCTGAGGATTCCTAGACCCTGCCAGCCTATTGTATCAATAAGAATGTGAATGTATATTTAGTGAGGTCACCATAATTGCTCAGTTCTAAATTACAACCTAGGAAATTTTAGATACAAGACCACAGTAGGAGACCACCTTGCCATTCATACTTTACCCTTAACCCCACACCACTTTGTAGCTTTCCTACTTAGGAAGCTGTCCAATTAAATAAAGTAAGATTAAAGTCTCATTTCCAATCTGACATTGTGACAGAAGTAAACAGGGTTTGTAAAGATATAGGATCTGGATAAAAGGATGAGATAAAGACTAGTTGGGTTTCACAAGAAAATGTCACAAGTGCAAAGGATCAGAGATACTGGACACTGAGGAAAGTTTGTTTACTGATTTCCATGGAAATCTCAACATTTTTCTCAGGTGCTGATTGGCTGAGAGGGAGAACAATGTCATGAAACAGGTGAA
Source organism: Meriones unguiculatus (assembly GCF_030254825.1). NCBI lineage: Eukaryota > Metazoa > Chordata > Mammalia > Rodentia > Muridae > Meriones > Meriones unguiculatus. Next base: position 14,015,876 of record NW_026843709.1, read on the forward strand.
AGCCAGTAGGAGTTTTAGGGACCAGTTATTAAAAGGGCCAAGTAGAAAGCCTGCTTGAGAGAAAGGCTGACCAGTCATACATGCCTCAAATTGGGCAGATGAAAGCACACAACCAGATGTCCGTTCCTGTGTCTAAGACTCTTAGTTAAGGAAAATGGTCACATAGTTCTTTTAAGTCTTCATTAATAATTTCAGATGGCCTTGACATGTGACTTTCATATTTTCACAGATTTCATTATTATTCATTAAATGCACACATATGTCATCACTCAGTGAATTACTTCCTGTGAAAATGCTCCTTGACAAAAGCAAGGAGTGTTAAAATGTGTTAAATTGGGACCTTGCTTATAATTTTACAGAGAAGATCCAGGTTGTCCTGTCAGCCATCAGACATCTTATTGTTGTCCTTCAGCAGAACTGAGAGCTTTTTCATACTAAACCAAAAGCAGCAGGCAGAGAGAAGGACACTGAGAAAGACAGAGAGAGTAAGTGCTAGAGAGTCATATTCAGAAATAGAGAGATCTAGACCGACAGAATCAAAGATTTAAAGTGATAAGGACCAAGAGACAGATACTCGACTTTGTCAGGTCACTTTCATTGACATAACGGACTCAAAGCACACCCTCCTACAGTATAACTCAAATAGGAATTATATTATCTAACAATACCTCCTAACCATTCCCAGACATTTCTTTACCAGAGATGCCACATATAAATAGAGGAGCTTCAAAATGACACTGCAATTCAAATCATCAGGAAGTGGAAAAAGATGGAGGTACTCTTAGGCTAAAAGAATATAGTTATCCTGAGACTTTTTCATTCAATACAATGATTAAAGTTGTAGCAACATCCAAGGAATAATTAACAGGAAAGACAATCTCCATTAAAGAAAGTGTGGAATATTTCCATAAAGGACTACTTTTCAGCTAAGAAAATAAATGTCATCATGATATTTTTAGGCAAATGGATGGAACCAGGAAAAATCAGCCTGGGTGTAGTAACTAAAATGCAGAGAGACATTTATGGTGTATATTCACTTATTAGGTGGTCTCCTAATACTGGGTGTTAAAGTACCAATAGGCAATCTATTGTGAAGAAACCAGTGTTCCACTAAGGGGAATGGGTGACAGTTAATTGAGGTTTTTCGGCCAGGGCTCCTAAGTATAAGTTCATTCAAGCAACACAGGCTATTTTTATTTTTTTTAACCTATGTTGCTCTCTGCCCTCAACTTGATAGATCAGTGCCATGATCTTATACCCACATAGATCCTCCCTTCAGCATCAACTGGGATTGCATACAGATACCCATTGTCAGATATTATGCAGACAGAGACCTTAAAACACCCAGCTCTGAATTGGATTTCCCTATGAATTTCTTCCTTCCCTGCGAGCTCTGGAAAACCTGCAGTAGAGGAGGCAGGAAGAGTGTCATAAGTAGAGGCAATTCAGGACACAAGGAGAACAATGCCCTGAGAATCAGGCCACAGAGGAAGATGATACAGGGAGCGTTGATGAGACCTGATAAGCTAGGCTCAAATAGAAGGTTGAAGAGGGCCTCCCCTATAAGGGAATTAGAGAATGGTAGATTAAGGAGAGTGGGTTGGACTGGAATGGTAAGAGAGAGTAGGCAGCAGCAGAATGGATACAAAATGAACAAATCTTAATTAATAAACACATAAGAAAAACTGTGATTAAGCTGATGAAGTATAGAGCTCTTCAGGACTGATACCTTCTTGGGTGTGGTTTCAGATTGCAGCAAGGATGAACTCAGTTTTCTTTAAGGGACTTGCCAATGAGACTCTGATTATGTTCCAATGAATATAAGAAAAATGCATACTTCAACTGATGCATTTTAAAGAATAAAGAATTTAGTGTGACACATGTGTAGGAATTTGAATCTGGGAGCAATGGAAAAGGTGTGTAATGTATGTTATATGATATTTCCACATAGTCTATAAAACTAGTATGTCAGCAACTTTTACAATTGCTTTTAACATGGAGAAAAGATTCCGCTAAAGGACGGCAGAGTTTGACTTTGGAAGGCATGCTTCCAGGAACTTACTATGTAGCAGAGAATACTAGCCATGGACTGGTGGTCACACAGCTACCTCAGACACCAAGAGCTAAGGTGGCACTCTCAAAAAGCAGTCCTGGCACTAAAACTAAACTTAGAGGTTTTGTCTAAAGAATCACAGCAGGAAACACAGCAGTTCTTGTGATCTAGGCATATAACAGCTACTCATTTCTCTATCCTGAAGGCCAAGTTCTAACTGTAAGCCCCAGGACCGGGAGGATTACTCACTGACCACTGAGTAGGACGCAGGTGCTGAACTGGAGAGGGCAGTCAAGGAAACTCTCTCATACAGGATTGCCAAACATAGTGTTGTACAGCCTCAGCTGTCAAAATATTTATTGCCCCTCAGTTCTTCTCTTACACTCACATACCTTTCTGTTTCAGCCAAAAGAATCCCAGAAATTGTGTTTCCCTCCTCGTAAAGACTCAATATCCCAGGAAATCCTAGGCCCTGCCAGCTTATATTATCAATAAGAAAGTGAAGGTGCATTTATTGTACAGGAGTAACTGCTCAGTTCAAAGTCACAACCTAGGAAATTTCAGATCCAAGACTACAGTAGGAGACTACCTTGTCATTCAGTACATTCCCTTTAATCTTACATCACATTGAAGCTATCCTACTTAGGAAGATGTTCAGTTAAATAAACATTAAAGTTTCATTTCCTACCTGAGTTTGTCACAGAGGTAAACAGTAGTAAAGGTGTGTCTCCTGGATAAAGGGATGAGAGAAAGGCTTTTTGGGTTTCACAAGAAAAAAGTCACATGTTCACAGGATCAGAGATACTGGAAACTGAGGAAAGTTTGTTTACTCATCTCCATGGAAACCTCAAGATATTCTCAGGTGCTGATTAGCTGAGAGGTTAAATTTAGAGCCAGTAAGTGTTTCAGTAGCCAGTTATTAAAAGGATCAAGTGACAGCCTCCTTGAGAGAAAAGCTGACCAGCCCTTTATGCCTTAATCTGGGCAGCTGAAAGCACACAACCCAGAAATGAGAGTTCATGTGTCCAAGACTCTTAGTTCAGAAAAGTGTCACATATTTCTTTTAAGTCATCATTAATAAAATCACATGTCCTTTACATATGACTGTTACTTCATCACAGATTCCACTATTATTAGTTAAATGCACAGATATGTCCTCAGTCAGTGAATTACTTACTGGAAAAAATGTTCCCTGACCAAGGCAACTCTTTGAACAAAAAGCATTTAATTTGGACCTTGCTTATATTTTTACAGAGACCATCCTGTATGTCATATCTGCAAGCAGTCTTCTTCTTGTAGTCCTTCAGCAGAACTGAGAGCTTTTTCTACTGAACCATAAGTGGAAATGAAGAGAGAGGGAGTCTGACAGAGACAGAGACAGAAAGAGGTAGAGGGAGAGATTCAAAAATAGAGAAACAGACACCGACAAAAACAAAGATGTGAATTGACACAGACCAAAAGACTGAGACTCCATTTCGTCTGGTCATTTTCATTGGCATATCAACCTCCAAGCACTAAGTCCTATAATATAACCTCAATAGGAAATATATTATCTAACAGGGCCAGGCATCCTAAAACTCCCCAGACTATTCCTCACTCGTGATTCCACATGTAAATAGATGAGCCTCAAGGATACATTGCAATTCAAGTTACTAGGAAGTAGAAGAAGATGGAGAGACTTCTAGGGTAAAAGAACATAGTTATCCTGATAGTTTGGCATTCAATACAATGATTAAAGTCCCAACAACATCCAAGGACTAAAGAATAGGACTGACAATCTCCTTTGGGGAAAATGTGGGATATTTCCAGAATGGAGTATTATTCAGCTAAGAAAATGACATCATGATGTTTTTAGGCAAATGGATGTAACCAGGAAAAATCAACCTGTGTGAAGTAACTAAAATGTAAAATGCAGAAAGCAAAATATTTTATATATTAACTTATTATTTGTTCTCCTAATAGGGACAGATAAAATTCCAATAGGCCATGTATTTTGACCAAACTGTCTTTGAATAGGGTGATTGGGTGGCAGTTAATTGAGTAGGTGCCAGGGCATCCTACAGAAATTTTGAAGCTACCCAAGATGTTTTTATTAAAATGTGTCACTGTCTGCCCACTAATGTTAGATCAGTGTCATGTTTTTGTATCCACAGAGATGCTTTCTTGTGCATCAAATGGGATTGCATACAGAGATCCACAGTCTCATATTATGAAGAGAGAGCGACCTTAAAGCACCCATCCCTAAATGGGATTTCATTATGAAATTCTCTCTCCCATTAGAGCTCTGGGAAGCCTGCAGGAGAATAGGCATGAAGGCTGTCATAAGTACAGGGAATTGAGGACACAAGAAGAACAATGCCCTGAGAATCAGGACACAGAAGAAGATAATGCATCCATCCTTGACAAGACCTGATGAGCTAGGGTCAGATAGAAGGGGGAATAGGCCTTCCCCTACCAAGGAACTAGAGAAATGGCATAGGGATAGAAGAAGGAGGGTGTGCAGGACTGGAATGAGAAGAGGCAGGGAGCTGCAGAGGAGATACAAAGTGACCAAATAGTAATAAATAAATACATAAGAAAAACTGATCAAAGTGATGAAGTATAGAGCTCTTCAGGGTTGATGGCTTCTTCTTGAGGTTGGGGCCAGGGTATGGTAAAATGAATTCAGTTTCCTTTCAGGGACTTGGCACTGAGACTCTGATCATGTTCCAATGAGTATATGAACCACACATACTTAAACTGAAATATTAAAAAATAAATTTAGCATGACACATGGTAGGAATTTGAACCTGGAAGCAATGGAAAAGTGGTGTAATGTATACTATATGAAATTCCATGTAATCAGAAGATGATATGTTGATAAATTTTACAATGACTTAGCATGGAGAAAAGATTCTGCTAAAGGAAGGCAGAGTTTGACTTTGTCAAGATGATTTACAGGAACTCATTATGTAGCAGAGATTCCTAGCTATGAACTAGTGGTTACCCAGCTAGCTCAAAACACATGCGCTCATGTGGCACCTCTGAACAAGCAGTCTAAGCACTAATAGTACATTTAGAGATTTAGTCTGGAGGACCACAGCAGGAAACAGCTGCTTTTGTGTCCTTGGAATATAACACTGACCCATTTCACTGTCCTGAATGTGCCAGTTTTAAATGTAAACACCAGGACTAGGAGGGTTCCTCACTGACAACTGTTTAGGACATAGCTGCAGATCCAGTCATGTCAGCCAAGGCAACCCTGGTCATAGAGGGTTGGTAACACTAGTGTGGAACAGAACCAGCTCTCAAATAGTTTATTGTCCCTCAGTTCTCCTTTTACACTCACAGGTTTTCTGTTTCATCCAAATCAATCCCAGGAATTTTCTGGTTTTTTAAGGAGTCTGATAATTCAAATTCTGCCTCCTGGCCTTGGCAGGTCTCATCTAAGTTCCATGTCTTAGAGTCTGTCCTTGGTGGTCTCTGCATGTGGGGTGTTCTGGGCCAGAGAAGTAGATAGCAAGCTTCCTGCAACCGTGGGAACCAGACAGCAGTCTTTGTGTTACTGTTGGTATATCATTCTTTTGAAATGTACACATTTTACCCTGTTCATTCAAATGCAGATTTCTCTCCCCACTCTCTGGAGTCAATCCAGATATTGCATTGTGATACTTATTCTAAGCATCCTGTCTCAACTGTGTGTAAACAGGCCAAAATAAAACAACTAGCCCCAATGTTGTGCAAAGGGAGGAGCCAGAGAACAGAAAAGATGGGAGGAGCTAGAGGGCAGGAAATGAGTTGGAGGAGAAAGGGCAAGGAGAGCTTGGAGAGGGAGCTGGTGGAGAGATCTTGGAGGATATGGAACATGAACCAGACCTAAGATAACACTAAAAAGCAAGTATAATGTGGGAAATCTAAATGTTAGGAAATTATGAGGGTTTGGAGGTTTAGGATGGAGTAAATACTGCCCAGCATTGTGTTCTAGGTTAACTAAATAAACCCAGTCTCTGTGTGGTGATTTGAGTAGATAGCTGTGTAGGACTAACAGCAGCATTACCAAAAGGTAAATCAATAGTAAATATTAATAATCACCTACAATATGTAATCTTGAGTGAATTCCTGGATGCCTTGCCAAGTAGCACAGATGTTTGGCTACTGTGAAATAAATTTTGCAACCCTTTGCTTTATAAGTGTTGTTTGCACATTCAGTAAACTGAGACTTGATCAGGAATCTGTCTTGTCTCCATTCTTCACGTCTCTGTTCCCTCATTTCCATTCCCTCTTCCAGGTGGACCCTGTTTGATTAGCCCACAGGACGGGTCTGTTGGCACCCGAACAAGGGACCTTGAAAATGAGGGGCAACATGAGAAAGGCAGGTTTTTGGTGCTCTAGATGCCTGTGAAAAAAAGTGAGTCCTGACAACTGCCCATTGCATGGAGGAAGACCAAGGTAGGCATTCAGAGAAATCATGGGGCAGAAAAATAGCAGGGAGATGTTAATGAGGACTTTAAAGTCAATGCTAATAAAACTAAGGAATTGGGAGAAACTCCCTTATCCCCTTAGTTTGCAAATGAAGTTTGTCCCTGGTTCCCAGGGAAAGGTACCATCAATCTGGAAACTTGGAAAAAGGAATCTTACAGGCTAAGGAGTTACTTGGGGAAATCAGAGCAGCCAAACAGGCAGAAAAAAAAGTACTTCCAAAGTTACTTCAAATGTTCATAAAGGAGCTCAAACAGATTTGTGTAATTTGAGAGGAGAAAATAATTTAGGAGCTAGTTAGTGAAGTTGAAATGGAGTCAGAGGAAAAAAAAAACCTGCCAAGTCTCATAATTCAGAGTGGCCTCCTTCTCCCTCTGCCCCCATGGCTTTCCCTGCAATATGTGCAGGAGATAGGGGACCACTGTAGGAGGATCTTACTGTTCTCTGAGACAAAGTCCAATTAGAAAGGGAACAAGTTCACTTATTAAGGGAATTAGAGAAGTAAAATTACAAAATAATAATAAAATAATGGTAATAATTAATAATAATAAATTGGATTGTTTGCACCGGCTAATTTTAATGTCAGGTATTGAATTTTTAAAATTATAAATGTGCTTTATGATTTCATTCCTAAAAATGATGCTTTGTTTTAATATTACAAAAACACATTTAAAAAAATATTTAATTGTTTAAAAAACAGGTAACTGCAGTTGTTTTTTGTCTTTGTCTCTGTTTCTTTGTTTTTGTCTGCCGGCTTCTGTTTAGGTTTCTGGTTTTGGTTTACTTGCAAGGTCTGAGAAACTTGGAGAGTTTCCAATCTGGTCAATGGAATCTGGAGGATGTTCCAATTCCCAGGAAAGAGTCCCCTAAAGGTTCTTTTGGGACCAGAGAGAGGGTCTCTGGCACCCTATTTTGTGTGGTAATAGGGCTGCTGTTGCCGGCTCTCCATCTGGAAGCTATGGAAAGGGCCATGGGGGCTCTCTTCCTTCTGCTATCTATGTGTATGCGGGGGATCCATGAGAGGGTCCACTCCTTCTGGAATCTGGGGGACTTGTGTCCTTTAGGGGCTGGTCAAGTCCTGGTATTTGGGTTTTCTGTTTACTCCAAGATGACAATGTCAATTTCTACATTCCTTATGTATTTGTGTGTGTGTGTGTGTTTATCTGTAGATATTTTGGATATTTTTAGACATGAGACAATTTGAATCAACACCTCTGAGTTTGATCCTGGACCATCAGATTTAAATTCTATAAACCATTTAAAAAATTATCAGGTATTTTAAAATAGTGACCCTTGGGCAGTCTAACAAAGAAGTTAAAACAGTCTCTCAACCTTTTGGGGGAAATAATAAAACCTTGGTATTTATTTCATTAATTTTACAAAATAAAACCAAGCCATGCTGTTAAAGCCAAGTAATCAAGAACTGTAATTAGTACAATATATCATGTTAAAAAAAAAACTATAATATATGTTATTCTTCATTTAAAATGGCTGGAGATACTTCAATACAAAATGTTTGCTGATGTTCTTTTACAGGAAAAGAACACAGTTCTTTATAGGAATAGAGCTCCTATACACACAGTTCTATATTAGCCCAGGTTATGCATTGGTATCCATTATATAAAATATATGCCTGGCTGCCAGTACCTAAATACATGATTTAATGTTGTTTCTTTCTGTCTGATAGATTTGGTACAGGCTGAGTTTAGATCTCTGTTTAATGTTAAATAAAAGTTTCGTCCTTTAATTTTTGGCTATTAAGTTTTATCACAATATGGTAGGATAATTAAGATTTGCTAGCACTTTTGTAAATTAGGTTTAATTAAAAGTGTGGCTTTGATTTTAGTTTAAAACAACAGAGTTTTAAAGTTATGCTAAAGATTATAGTTGAGTACAATATTGAGTTTTACTTAGTCTGTTTAGAATTTTTTTAAGGTTTAATCTAAAATGGGTAACCATAAAGTTCGCCTATGTACATTTACCTAAAATTTTGTTCTAAATCATACATTTAAAAAATATGCCTAAATTGAGATTATAACATCATGTTTTATACGATGAAGTTTAGAGCAGATGATAAAGCTAAACAAAGAGTAACTCAAATATGCTGGTCCTCAGACTTGTCAGATAAATATGACATTTTAACATATGTAAGCTCATTATGACAGAGTCCAACCTGTAGGGGCACAAAAAAAAATAAAACAAATTAATTCAATTTGCTAGGTGCAGCCAATAGTTTTTCTGTTTAAAACCAAAGTTAGCCCAATTGCTGATACTTTAGTAGTATTTACTGATGGTTCATTATCTGGTGTTGCTGCCTAGGCTTATAAAAGAAAACCGATATCTTTTCAGGTGTCTAACACCTCTGTGCAAATAGCAGAGTTCTCTGCAGTATTGGCTGTGTTTAAAAGTTTTAATAATCAGTCTTGTAACATTTTTACAGATCAAAGTGCATATGTAACTCAGTCTTTCCCTAGGTTAGAGACTGCAGGTCAAATTCAGACATCTTCTCCTGCTGGAATTTTATTTTAAAAAATTCAAACTTTGATACAAAACAAACCTTTCCCTTTCTTATAGGACAATTTTTGGGTTCATTCTAATTTACCAGGACCCCTGTCTAAAGGAAAAGCATTGGGAAATAATGTCACCAAATTTTATCGTACACAGTAAAAAGAGCCCTGGATGCCCATAGTATGTATTATCTTAATAGTCAAACCTTGAGACTTAAATATGGATTGACTAAGGAACAGGCCCACAGAATAGTCAAGGCTTGCAGTACATGTCCTCAGTTTCAGCCTATTCCTTATTTTGGAGTCAATCCTAAAGGATTGGCTCAAATTCATATTTGGAAAATGGATATCATTCATATTACTAAATTTAAACAATTAAAATATGTACATGTCTGCATAGATAGTATTCTGGATTTATTTTTGCCACTCCTCAACCAGGAAATGCTGCAAAGAATGTTATTGCTCCTTGAATACAGGCTTTTAATGTTCTAGGAGTTCCTAAACAATTTAAAACGGACAATGGAACAGGTTATACTAGCAAATATTTTAAACGATTTTGTCAAAAGTTTCAATTTTCTCATATAACTAAAATATCTTACAGTCCTCAAGGACAAGGCATGGTAGAGCATGCCCACTAAACATAAAGATTTATTTGCAAACCTCAGAGAAAGGGGAGCTACTTCAGTGGACACTTAAGAATCCTATTAATCCTGTTCTTTTCATTCTGAATTTTTAAAATTTGAATAAGCATGGTAAATCTGCAGCAGATATATTTTAGCATACAGAAAAATTCTGCTACCGTAAAATGGAGGGATCCTTTAACAAACCAATGGCATTGACTGGACCCTGTACTCATAATGGTACGATGATCTGTCTATGATTTTCTGCAGGAAAATGATGCAGCTCAATGGCTACCTGAACACCTGGAGTGACAAGTGGATGAGGAATTTTCTACTGACAATGATAATGATGTCAATGAAGATGCCTGTGGTCAACATGACTGTTTATTATTCCTAATCCATCTATACTACATCCATTTTCTGTGATGATACAGAAGTCCTTGTTTATGTCAATAGCACTTTGTTGCTGGCATTTTCTGCTTTTGAAGGAACTAAAGTAAAACGGACTCTTAACATTTGAGGAATAGGAAAAGGTCATCATCTTTGCTTTACCAGTCTGAGTATTCATCATGCCTGCTTACCAGTATCCCCTATCCATGTCATTGGTCGGAATTCCTCCTACACTTAAGTCGGGGTTGCATCTCAAGCCTCCCTTTGCAACCAGGCAAATGTTATTGTCCCTTCCTACAGGAGTTAATAATGACAGTCTTACATCTCCAATGAGTTACCCACCCAGTGAGAAAGGGGATCAATGCACTTGTCCTTGACTGATGGTTCCTTGGACAAGTTACATCAGAAAAAAGCCCACCATCTTCTCCTGGGACAATGACACTGCATTTCCTGTCACGGACTAGACTAATCTATAGTTAAGGGTATTAAGAACTTGGCTTCTGGTAAAGATAGTCAAAATTCCTTTATTTTAGAAAAAGCTTTAAGGGGTCAACTTTGGAGGACTTCAAATAAAAACTGGCAAACCTATGTATGGAGATTTTGGACTGCGTTGGGATATATAGACATTCACTCTGGGAATGCAAGTAGCTTTGCTAAGTTGATCAAGTGTACTTCTGTTTTGGCATGTGTTAATCCTCCTTATTTACTGCTAATTGGAAACATTGTAGTAAGACATTTTGAAACAATGATACCTATTCAAATGAATGTGAGTATTCCAAACTTACAATTGTTTTAGTGATGATAATAATTTTCCTTCAGTATTACTTGTAAAGCAACCTGCTTTTGTTATGATTCCTGTCAGGGTTTGTGATTCTTGGTATGATGAAACAGAATTTAATTGGACTCAGGTTCAGAATCACCTTGCTGGTATTTGGTCATAGCAAAAACTTCTCATTGGACATGCTAACGATGAGAAATAAGATCTATGACATAGAATCTGCCAAGCAACCTAGGTTAGAATTGTCCAATACAGCCTGGGATATATTTACTAGGCTCAGGAGGCACTTTCCATCCTTTGACTCTGTGCTTAAGAGGGAACTGACAATTGAGAGCCTGGCAGGTATGGGTTTGTTCGCCTGTTCCTGTCTTCCTTGTATATTTCAGTTCCTTCTTCAACAACTTCAACACATGCAAGATCAGTTGCATGAATTTAAATTAAAGATCTCTAACAACCCCAATTGATATGTAGGTAAGTCAATGACAAGTAAGATCAAAATTTTAATTTTTCCAACCTAAGACAGAGGCTTTAAAAAAATCCCATCCAAGACCTTTATGATGAGTAAGAAAAAAATTTGCCAACCTAAGACAATCTCTCCATAAAACCAAGAAGGGGATACCGAAAGAGTCTGGTAATGGGAATTTTGCCTCCTGTTCTTGCCAGATGTTGGTCTTATCTAAGAGACTGTCCTTTGTGGTCTCTGCAAGAGGGCCATTCCGAAAAGTAAATAGCAAGCTCCCTACAACCTTGGGAATCAGACAGCCAACTTTGTGTAACCTTGAGTGAGTTCATGGAGGCCTTGTCAGATGACACAGATGTGTTGCTACTGTGAAAATAATCGTTTGTACCCTTTGCTTACAAGTGTTGTTTGCATGTTCAGTATATTGAAACTTGATCAAGAATCTCTCTTATGTCCATTCTTTGCATCTCTGTCTACCCATTTACACTCCCTCTTTCAGGTGGTCGCTGTTCGACTAGCCCACTGTACTGGTCAGGTTACCTTCTTTTTCCCTGCTAATAAAGACTCAAAACCACAGGGAACCCTAGATTTGCCAGCCTATTACATAAATAAGAATGTGAAGGTACCATTAGTTAGTATTCTGTAACTGTTCAGTTCAAAGTCACAACCTAGGAAATATCAGATCCAAGACCACAGTAGGAGATCACCTTTTCATTGGGTACATTCCCCTTAATCCCACTTCACTTTGAAGCTTCCCTACTTAGGAAGCTGTCCAATTAAATAAACATGAAAGCTTCATTTCCTACCTGACATTGTCACAGAGGCAAACAGCTGTAAAGGTATAGGATGTGGATAAAGGGATGAGATAATGGCTTGTTGTGTTTCACAATAAAAAGTGAGGTGTGCACAGGATCAGAGAGACTGGCCACTGAGAAAACTTTTTCACCCATATCCATGGAAACCTCAATATTCTCTCAGTTGCTGATTAGCTGAGAGGGAGAATGATGGCATGCAAAAGTTTCAAGCCAGTAAGAGTTTCAGGAGCTAATTATTAAAAGGGCCAAGTGGACAACCTCCTTGAGAGGAAGGCTGAGCAGAACTACATGCCTCAATTTGGGCTGCTGAAAGCACACAGCCCAGAGATGACAGTTCCTGTGTACAAGACTCTTAGTTTGGGAAAGCTGTCATATATTTATTTCAGTGGTCATTAATAAAGTCATGTTTCCTAGACATGTGAGCTTCACATTATCTCAGATTGCATTATTATCTGTTAAGTGCACAGATATGTCCTCAGTCATTGAATTACTTCCTGGTAAAATGCTCTGTGACTAAAGCAACTCTTTGAACAAAAAGAGTTTAATTGAGTGAGACCTTGCTTATATTTTTGATATAGACCATGCATGATGTCAAATCAGCAAGCAGTCATCTTGTTGTAGTCTTTCAGCAGAACTGAGAGTATTTCATACTAAATCACAGTGGCAGGCTGAAAGAAGGAGACTGAGAGCGACACAGCTAAGAGCTAGAGACACAGAATCAGAAATATAGAGATGGAGACCAAAAGAAACAAATATATAATTGGAAATTTTCCAAGAGACAGAGACTCCATTGTGTCTGGTAACTTTCATTGGCATATCAACATCAAAGCAAACCCTACTATAATGTAACTCCAATAGGCCATAACTCCTAACCCATACCAGACATTTCTTCACTGGGGACTCAACATGTAAATAGATATCTTCAAGTGGACATTTCAATTCAAATCACCAGGAATTGGAAGAAGAGAGAGGGAATTTTGGGCTAAAAGAACATAGTTATCCTGTTAGTTTGTCATTCAATACAATGATTAAAGCCCCAGTAACTTAAAAGTTCTCAAAAACAGTGCTGAAAATCTCATTTGGGGTATATGTGGAAAATTTCAATAACAGAGTATTCCTCATCTAAGAAACTGAAATCATGATATTTTCATGTAAATGGATGAACCAAGGAAAAATAATGTGTGTGAAGCAACTAAAATGCAGGAAGACAATAATGTATGTATTCACTTATTGGGACGTCTCCTCAAACTGGTGCATAAAGTTCCAATAGGCCATCTGCTGTGACCAAACCTGTCTTCCACTAGGGGGAATGGGTGGCAGTTGTTGTGCCAGGGCATGGAATGGAAAAATTCAAGCAACCCAGGCTGATGTTGTTAAATATATGTTGCTCTCTCCCCTCAAATGTTAGATCAGTGCTATATTCTTGCATTCACAGAGATGCTTCCCTGTGCATCAAATGGGATTGTATACAGAGACCTACAGTGTGATATCATAGAGAGTCACCTTAAAATACCCAGCTTTAAATGTGATTTCCCTATGAAATTCTCCCTCACCTCAGAATTCTGGGAAGCCTGCAGGAGAGAAGGCAGGAAGAGTGTCATAAGTAGAGGAAATTAAGAACACATGGAGAACAATGCCCTGAGAATCATGTCACAGAGGATTATGGTGGAACCAGCCTTGAAGAGACCTAATATTTTAGGGTCAAATTGAAGGGAGAGAAGGACCTCCATGACAGGAAACTAGAGAAATGCATAGGGGTAGAAGAAGGAAGGTTGGTGAGACTGGAAGGAGAAGAGTAAGAGGGCAGTAGATGGGATACAATGTGAACAAATCATAATAAATACTTAAGAAAAACTGTGATCAAGGTGATGATGTATTGAGCTCTTCAGGACTAATGGCTTCTTCTTAGGGGTGGGCCCAGGGTATGGTAAAATGAATTCAGTTTCCTTTCATGGACTTGGCACTGAGACTCTGATAATGTTCCAATGAGTAGACGAATGACACATACTTTAATTGATGTATTTAAAAAAATAGTGTGAAACATCAGTTGGAATTTTAACCTGGATGCAATGGAAAAGGAGTGTAATGTATGTAATAAAAAATTCCCATATAATCATTAAAAATAATATGTTGACAACTTTTACAATGACTTTTAACATGGAGAATAAGTTCTGCTAAAACAGGGCAGAGTATGTCTTTATAAGGCATGCTTTCCAGGAACTCATTATGTAGCAGAGAATCCTAGCCATGAACTAGTGGTTTCCCAGCTAATTCAGATCACAGGAGCTCACCTCTGAACTAGCAGTCCTGGCACAACCACTACGTTTAGAGGGTTTGCTGAAGGACATAGCTGTGCTTGTGTCCTGGGCATATAATATGGACCCATATCTCTATCCTGAAGTCCCAGTTTTAACTCTAATCCCCAGGACCAAGAGTGTTCCCCAATGACCCCTGAGGAGGACACAGCTACAGAATCTGCCAGATAAGCCAAGGCAACCCTGCTCATAACGGGTTGGCAACATTAGTGTAGAATATCACCAGCTGTCAAATAGTTTATTTCCCCTCCGTTCTCCTTTTACATTCCCTGTTTTTTTTTCTCTGTTTCAGCCAAACAGTCCCAGGAATTGTCTGATTTCCTTCCATTTTCCCTGCTCTTAAAGACTCAGTAGCTCAGGGAAGCCAAGACTCTGCAAGCCTATTATATCAATAAGAATGTAAAGGTCTCTTCAATAAGTATTTGAGTAACTGCTTTGTTTAATGTCATAATCAAGGATATTTCATATCCAAGACCGCAGTAGTAACCATTATGTCATTGGGTACATTCCCCTTTCCCACCTCATTTAGAAGCTTCTTTACGTAGGAAGCTGTCCAATTAAATAAACATGAAAGTTTCATTTCCTACCTGACATAGTCACAGATGGTAAAGGGATGGGATACTGGCTTGTTGGGTCTCACAATAAAATGTTAGGTGTTCACTGGATCAGAGAAACTAGCTACTGAGAAAACATTTTTTACTCATCTCCATGGAAACCTCAAGATTCTCTCAGGTGCTGATTAGCTGAGAGGGGGAATGATGCCATGCAAAAGGTTCAAGCCAGTAAGAGTTTCAGGAGCTAGTTATTAAAAAGGCCAAGTAGGCAACCTGTTTGAGAGAAAGGCTGAGCAGAATTATATGCCTCAATCTGGGCAGCTAAAAGCACACAAACCACACATGACAGTACCAGTGTCCAAGGCTCTTAGTTTAGGAAAAGTGTTACATATTTCTTTCAAGTGACTTGTCCTTGATCTGTGGCTTTCACATTATTAGAGGTTACATTTTTATTTGTTAAATGCACAGATATGTCCTCAGTCAGTGAATTCCTTAGTGTTAAAATGCTCCCTGACCTGGACAACTCTTTGAACAAAAATCTTTTAATTGGGACCATGCTTATCTTTTTACAGAGACCATCTGTATTTCATGATAGTTTGCAGTCGTCTTGTTGTTGTCCTTCAGCAGAACCAAGAGCTTTTCATACCAAAATCATCAGGCAGAGAGATATAGCTAGAGCTATAGAGAGCTAGAGAGACAGATTCAAAAACTGTGAGACGGAGACCTTCAGAAACAAAGATTTAAAGAGAGAGAAACCCGAGAGACAGAGACTCAATTCTGTGTGTTCACTTTCATTGGCATATTCACCTCAAAAGCACACCCTCTTATAATATAACTCCAATAGAAATTACATTATCTAACAAGGCCATAACTCCTAACCTAGGTCCCAGACATTTCATCCCTGTTGACTAAACAAGTAAATAAATGATCTTCAAGTGATATTGCAATTCAAATCACCTGAAGGTGGAAAAAGATGAAGGACTTATAGTCTAACAAAACTTAGTTATCCTGATAGTTTATCATTGAATACAAGGGTTAAAGTCCTAGAAACTTACAAGGACTAAAGAACAGGACTGACAATATGGAATATTTCAATAATGGATTATTATTCAGGTAAGAAAATGACATCATGATGTTTTCAGGCAAATGGATGGACCCCAGAAATATCATCCTTGAAGTAAGTAAAATGCAGAAAAACAAATATGGTATGTATTCAGTTATTAGGAGGTCTCCTAATAGTGGGATATAAAGTTCTAATAGGCCATCTGTTGTGACCAAACCAGTCTTCCAATAGGAAGATTGAGTGGCAGTTGCATTGTGGGGCAGGACATCCTATGAAAAATATCAAGTAACCCGAGCTGTTGTTATTAAAATATGCTGCTTTCTATCCTAAACTGATAGATCATTGCCATATTCTTGCATCCAAAAAGATGCTTCCTTCTGCAATAAACGGAATTGCATATAGACCCAAAGTCCAATATTATTCAGAGATAGAACTTAAAATACCGAGCTGTAGATGGGATTTCCCTATGAAATTCTCCCTCCCCTCACAACTCTGGAAATCCTGCAGGAGAGGATGCAGGAAGAGTGTCATAATTAAAGGGGACTGAGTACACAAGGAGAACAACACCCTGCGAATCAGGCCACAGATGAAGATGATGCAGCTGGACTTAATGAAAACTGATAAGGTAGATTCCAATAGAAGTAGGAGGAGGACATCTCCAATAAGGGAACTAGAGAAAGGGCATTGGGGTAGAAGAAGGAGGTAGGTAGGACTGGAAGCAGAAGAGTGATGGGGCAGCATAGGGGATATAAAGTGAACAAATTGTAATAAATAAATATATAGGCAAATCTGTGATCATGGTGATGTATTATGAAGTTCTTCAGGATGAATTGCTCATTTTGGTGCTGGTGTCAGAGTGGGGCAAGAATTAACTCAGTTTTTGTTGTTGTTGTTGTTTTGTTTTTAAGGAAATTGGAACTGAGACTCTGATCATGTTCCAATGAGTATATGAACAACACATACTAAAATTGATCTATTTTATAAAAAATTAGTATAAAATCAGGACAGTCCCAAACACAAAATATCAAAGAAATCAAGGACGCCATGCAAAGACGAAATCTAAAAATAACAGGAATTAATGAAAAGCTAGACTTCAGGCTCCAAAGTCCAGAAAATATTTTCAAGAAAATCATAGAAGAAAATTTTCCCAACTTAAAGAAAGAGATGTCCATAAATATACAAGAGGCCTACAGAACACCTTATAGACTAGACCAGAAAAGAAACACATGTCACATCATAGTCAAAACACTAAATCTACAGACAAAGAAAAGATATTAAAAGTAGCAAGGGAAAATGGCCAAGTAACATATGAATGTAAACCTATCAGAATCACACCGGACTTCTCATCAGAAACTATGAAAGGCAGAAGGGCCTGGGCAAGTATCATGGAGACTCTAAGAGATCACATGCCAACCCAGACTACTATACCCTGCAAAGCTTTCAATCAACATAAATGGAGAAAACAAAATATTTTATGACAAAACTAAATTTATGCAATATCTACACAGCAAACCAGCCCTACAGAACATACTAGAAAGAAAACTCCAATCCAATGAAAACAACTTCACTGAAGAAAACATGGCATACAGATAATATCCCAACAAAAATGAAAAGAAAACAAGCAATGAAACACAGTAAGATCACCGACTTCAATACAAAAGAAACTAACATTTATTGGTCAATATTATCTATCAGCATCAATGGACTCAACTCACCAATAAAAAGATGCAGACTAACAGAATGGGTGTGTAAGCAGGATCCAACATTCTGCTGCATCCAAGAAACACACCTCTGCAACAAAGATAAACACTACCTCAGAGTAAAAGGCTGTAAAAATATCTTTCAATCAAATGGACCCAGAAAACAAGCTGGGGTAGCTATCCGAATAACTAATAAAATAAACTTTCAACCATAATTAATCAAAAAAGATGAGGAAGGACACTACATTCTCATCACAGGAATAATCCACCAAGAGGACATCACAGTTCTTAATATCTATGCCTCAAACACAAGAGCGCCTACATTCATAAACGAAACATTACTAAAACTTAAATCACACATCGATCCCATCACCTTGATAGTGGGAGGCTTTAATACTCCACTTTCACCAAGGGACAGATCATCTAGACAGAAACCAAATAAGGAAATAAAGGCACTTACAGAGGTCCTAAATCAAACGGTCCTAATAGATGTCTACAGAACTTTCCACCCAAACATAGAAGAGTATGCCTTCTTTTCAGCACCTCATGGAACCTCCTCCAAAATAGAACATATAGTTGGTCATAAAGGAAGCCTCAGCAGATACAAGAAGATTGATATAATCCCCTGTATTCTATCTGACCACCATGGAATAAAGCTGGACATCAACAACATGGAATTAGAAAAAAGCCTACAAGCACATTGAGACTGAACAACTTGCTGCTCAATGATAGCTGGGCTAAGGTAGAAATGAAGGAAGAAATTAAAGACTTCCTAGAATTCAATGAAAATGAAGGTACAACATACCCTCATTTATGGGACACAATGAAAGCAGTGCTCAGAGGAAATTTTATAGCATTAAGTGCCTTCAAGAAAAAAAATTGTGACATCTCATACAAGCAACTTAATGGACCAACTGAAAGCCCTAGGGAAAAAAGAAGCAAATGCACCCAAGAGGAGCAGATGGCTGGAAATAATCAAACTCAGAGCAAAAATCAATCAACTAGAAACAAATAAAACTATTCAAAGAATCAATGAAACCAAAAGCTGGTTCTTTGAAAAAAAAAAAAAAAACAAAAAAAAAAAACAAGATAGACAAACCTTTAGCTAAACTAACCAAAAGGCAGAGAGAAGCTAGCCAAATCAGCAAAATCAGAAATGAAAAGGAGGTCATAAGTACAGCCACTGAGGAAATCCAAACAATCATTAGGTCATACAACAAAAGCCTACATGCCATAAAATTCGAAAATCTAAAAGAAATGGACAAGTTTCTTGATAGATTCCATTTACCAAAATTAAGTTAAGATCAGATAGAAAGATTGAATAGTTCTATTTCCCCCAAGGAAATAGAGGCAGTCATCAACATTTTCCCCTCCAAAAAAAGTCCTGGGCCAAATGGATTCAGTGTAGAATTCTACCAGACCTTCAAATATGTGCTAACTCCAATTCTCTCCAAACTATTCTACAAAATAGAAACAGAAGGAACATTACCAAATTCATTCTATGAAGCCACATTCACCTTAATACCTAAACCGCAAAAAGACCCAACAAAAAAAGAGAACTTTAGGCCTATCTCTCATATGAACATTGACACAAAAATACTCAATAAAATACTTGCAAACCGAATCCAAGAACACATCAAAGATATCATCCACCATGACCAAGTAGGCTTCATCCCAGGCATGCAAGGGTGGTTCAACATACAGAAATCCATCAATGTAATCCACTACATAAACAAACTGAAGGAGAAAAACCACATGATCATCTCCTTAGATGCCGAAAAAGCATTTGACAAAGTCCAACACCCATTCATGTTTAAAGTCTTGGAGAGATCAGGGATCAAGGCAGATATCTAAACATAGTAAAGGCAATATTCAGCCAGCCTATAGCCAACATCAAACTTAAAAGAGAAACTTAAATCAATCCCACTGAAATCAGAAACAAGACAAGGCTGCCCACTCTCTTCATATCTCTTCAACATAGTACTTGAAGTCCTAGCCAGACCAATAAGACAACTAAAGTTGATCAACTGGATACAAATGAGAAAGGAAGAGGTCAAAGTGTCACTATTCACAGTAGATATGATAGTACATATGATCGACCCAAAAATTCAACCAGAGAACTCCTGCACCTGATAAACACCTTCAGCAAAGTCGCAGGATACAAAATCAACTAAAAAAAAAAAAAAAAATCAGAAGGCCTCCTGTATACCAAAGACAAAAGGGCCGAGAAAGAAATAAAGGAAACAAAACCCTTTACAATAGCCACTAACCACATAAAGTACCTTGGGTTGACACTAACCAAGCAAATGAAAGACCTTTTTGAGAAAAAGTTCAAGCCTCTGAAGAAAGAAATTGAAGAAGATATTACAAGATGGAAAGATCTCCCATGCTCATGGATTAGTAGGATAAACATTGTGAAAACGGCCATTCTGCCAAAAGCAATCTACAGATTCAATGCAATTCCAACGAAAATACCAACTCAATTCTTTATGGACCTTGAAAAAAAGATTCTCAGCTTCATATGGAGAAACAAAAAACCCAGAATCTCCAAAACAATCCTGAATAACAACAGATCATCTGGAGGTATCTTCATCCCTGATCTCAAGGTGTACTACAGAGCAATAGTAATAAAAACTGCATGGTATTGGCATAGAAACAGAAAGGAAGATGATTGGAACCGAATAGAAGATTCAGAAATAAACCCACACAACTATGAATACTTGATTTTTGACAAAGCAGCTAAATCCATTCAATGAAAAAGATAGCATCTTCAACAAATGGTGCTGGTCCAACTGGATGCAGGAAAATCAATATAGATCCATATTTATCACCCTGCACAAAACTAAAGTCCAAGTAGATCAAAGACCTCAACATTAAACCCAATACTCTCAATTGGTTAGAAATAATAGTGGGGAACAGCCTAGAACTCATTGGCACAGGAGACAACTTTCTGAGAAGAACACCAACAGCACAGGCTCTAAGAGCAACAGTCAATAAATGGGACTTCATGAAGCTGAAAAGCTTCTGTAAAGCAAAGGACACCATCATCCAAACAAAATGACTGCCTACAGATTGGGAAAGAATCTTCACCAACCCTTTATCTCACAGAGGGCTAATATTCAGTATATATAAAGAAATAAAGAAGCTGAAAAGCAACAGACCAAACAATCCAATTAAAAACGGGGAACAGAGCTAAACAGAGAATTCTTAATAGAGGATTATAGAATGTCAGAGAAACAATTAAAGAAATGCTCAATGTCATTAGCCATTAGAAAAAATGCAAATCAGAATGACTGTGAGATTTCACCTTACACCCATCAGAATGGCCAAAATGAAAAACTCAAGTGACAACACATGCTGGAGAGGTTGTGGAGAAAGGGGAACCCTCCTCCACTGCTGTTGGGAATGTAAACTGGTACAACCACTTTGAAAGTCAATCTGGAGCTTAGTCAGACCATTAGGAATAATGCTTCCTCAAGACCCAGCTATACCACTGCTAGGTCTATACCCAAAATTTGCCCAAGTACACAACTAGGACATTTGCTCAACCATGTCTGTAACAGCTTTATTTGTAATTAGTCAGAACCTGGAAACAACCCAGATGTCCATCATCAGAGGAATGGATACAGAAATTGTGGTAATTTTACACAATGGAATACTACTCAGCAATCAAAAAGGAGGAAATCATGAAATTTGCAGGCATATGGTGGAATCTAGAAAAGATCATTCTTAGTGAAGTATCCCAGAAGGAGAAAGACAAACATGATATACACTCGCTTATATAGACCTACAATATATAATAAACATAATGAAGTCTATACACCTAAAGGAGATAAACAAGAAAGCAGACACGAGGTAAGATGATCAATCCTCTCTTAGAAAGACAAATGAGGTGTGCATTGGACATATGATAGGAGTCTACTTCAGAAGGCATCTGAAAGACCCTACCAAGCAGCTTTTCAAAACAGATACTAAGACTCATGACCAAACCTTCTGCAGAAGGGGAGTTAGTATGACAGGGAAAGGATAGGAGCCCCACAAGACCAAATATATCTGGGTACGGGGTCTTTTCTGAGACTGTATCACCAAGCAAGGACCATGGTTGGATATGGATATAACCTAGAACCTTTACTCAGACGAAGCTCCTGGTAGCTCAATAACCAATTGTTTTCCCATAGTAAGGGGAACAGGGACTAACTTTGACAGGAACTCAATGGCAGGCTCTTTGACTCTGCACCCCCCAAGGGAGGATCAGTTCTGCTAGGCCACAGAGGAGGACATCACAGCCAGCCCTGAAGAAGAATTGATCCACAGAAGAAACAGTTTCTACTCCACAGAGAACCTACATGAAGATCAAGCTGTCCCCCGGCCACACATGTCTTTAAATCTGAGGGGGATGATTACTATATTAATGGTGCCTGGAGTATTGACTGGCCTAGAAAATTTGATGTTTCTGGGACAGCTTTCCACTACAAGAGACCAACAGATCACCCAGAATCCTTGGAAGCTCTAGAACCTACCTCTGAAAACCTCATTGTAATGGTTCTACTCCAAGAACAGAATTTGGGAATTAGGTACAAGTTCAATGTTCCCATTGTTTGTACTGGCAGTGGTGATAATGAAGTTGGCTTTATGTGGAATCATCAGCCCTGGTCAGAGTGCTCAGCTACCTGTGCTGGAGGTGTCCAAAGACAAGAAGTGGTCTGTAAAAGATTGGATGACAACTCTATTGTCGAGAACAATTTCTGTGATCCTGACAGTAAGCCCCCTGAAAATCAAAGAGCCTGCAACACTGAGCCCTGCCCACCTGCATGCTTCATTGGAGACTGGTGCAGCAAAACTTGTGATAGTGGGATGCACATGAGGGCCGTGCTCTGCATTAGGAAGGTTGGACTGTCTGAGGAGGAGACACTGGACTACAGTGACTGTTTAACCCACTGGCCTGTGTAGAAAGAGTCCTGCAACAACCAGTCATGTCCACCTCAGTGGGTAGCTTTGGACTGGTCTGAATTTACTCCAAAATGTGGGCCAGGATTCAAGCGCCAGATTGTTCTGTGCAAGAGCTGTGACCTTTATAAACATTCTGAGCTGCACAATGTCCAGAGGAGAGCAAGCATCCAGCTCCCATCTGCTGCAGTCTGGGCCGTTGCCCTCCTCCCCACTGGGTGGTAGGAGACCGGGGCCAGTGCTCTGCTCAGTGTGGCTTAGGACAGCAAATGTGAAATGTGCAGTGTCTCTCCTATACTGGACAGGGATCTGTTGACTGTCTGGAAGCTGTTCGGCCTCTATCCATGCAGCAGTGTGAAAGCAAATGTGACAGTACTCCCTGGACACAGTATTAGGAGAGAATGCCAGATCTGAGAGATCCAAACAACACAGGGAAACTCACTGTGGAGTGTTTGTGTTCTTTCAAGTAAATCTAATAGCCTGTTTACCTCCTTGGACCATTAAGATCAATTTTATTATGGACTTAACAATGACACTGAATCCATTTGTGTTTAAGACTGTTTTAAATATAGTTATTATGACTTGGTCAACTATGGAAGTAGAAGAGATTCAGATTAAGTCATAGCTTAAAAATATTTACTATACTTTATCTCACCACAATTTAAATTATAAAATGGACCTTGAACTGTAATTTAAGAAACAATTATAAATCAAACATATTGAAAGTTTGTATTTTTTGTTATCCCACATAATTTCCTTAGGAATGACCCCTGTTCTGAGCACTGCTTTAAACTCAACAGTGACGGACTTGGTTTGAAGCTGTGCAGCAATGGCTGCAGCTGTGCAAGTCTATAAACTCAGTGCTAAGAGACTGTGGCCAATTTGCCATTGTGCAATGAAGCTGAGATTTCCATTATAAATTTAAGAGAAAAACATTTCAATTTCATGTAGAAGCCAGACCTAGGGTATGGCAGAGACTGAAGTACTAGGCCCTTTGCAGCCATCACACAGGATGCCTTACTATATAGAATGAGTAGACATGCCTATATAGCCAAACTTAATTTTAATTCTCTCTTACATTCAGCATTTAAGCATCTTGTACCTGGTATTTACACTGATAGTGGCTTTTTTTTTTTTCTTGCCCCTTTTTTATAAAGACTGGACAGTTATGCCTTTATAACCAAACTTTATATAAACTCAGTTAGCATTAGCATATAAACTCTCTTACCCTTAGGGTTAATTGGATTTTACTACTCTTTGGCTTACCCTCTTTTTAATATGGGATGGACAGTTTTGTTTTCTAAACATATCAATATAATTATTGAGTTTTTAAAACTAAACTAGGTTGGAATGTACTTTGCCATCTTTAAGCCTCATGTGATTTTTTTTCCATAGGCATGACCAACATTTTCTCCCCATGAAAATATCTCACATTTAAAAGGATAAGGTAGTTTCCACAGCAGTGTGACATTATCTCTCTTTACACAAACCTACAATTGATGTGAATCCCACCTTTAGATCAGTAACTATTAATATTTACTATTGATTTTGTAAGACCTAGGGTCTCATAGCTCAGGAGTTAAAGATCCTGCACATCCCAGAAAAACCACAGACCACGGACTCATTGCAAAAGCAAGAGGTTTATTAACCATTGGGAAATGGGGTCACCCATGCCAGCAAAGAGTGGTACCAGGAGACAAAAGCTTTAGTTTTTTTTTCTTGTTTTTAATTTTTATATTAATTACACTTTATTCATTTTTGTATCCCCCCATAAGCCCCTCCCTCCTCCCCTACCGATCCCACCATGCTTCCCCTTTCTGCATGCATGCTACTCCCCAAGTCCACTGATAGGGGAGGTTCTCCTCTCCTTTCTGATCTTACTCTATCAGTTTTCATCAAAAGTGGCTGCATTGTCCTCTACTGTGGCCTGGTAGGGCTGCTCCCCCATCAGAAGAAGGTGATTAAAGAGCAGGCCAATCAGATTATGTCAGAGGCAGTCCATCTTCCCATTACTATGTAACCCACTTGGACACTGAACTGCCATGGGCTACATCTGTGCAGGGTTCTAGGTTATCTCCATGAATAGTCCTTGGTTGGAGTATGAGTTTCTGGGAAGTTCCCTGTGTTCAAATTTTCTTGTTCTGTTGCTCTCCTTGTGGAGACCCTGTCCTCTCCAGCTCTTACTATTTCCCACTTCTTACATAAAATTCCATTCACTCTGCCCAACAGTTGGCCATCAGGCTCAGCATCCACTCTGATAGTCTGCAGGGCAGAGGATTTCAGAGGCCCTCTGTGGTAGGCTCCTAGTTTGTTTCCTGTTTTCTTCTTCTGGCTTTCAGAAGCCCTCTGTAGAAGGTTCCTAAGTTGTTTTCTGTTTTCTTCTTCTTCTGATGTCCATCCTCTTTGTCTTTCAGGATAGGGATTGACCATTTTAGTTAGGGTCCTCTCTTTTGCTTAGTTTCTTTAGATGTACAGATTTTAGTGGGTTTGTCCTGTGTTGTATGTCTATATGAGTGAGTATATATCCTGTGTGTCTTTTTGTTTCCGGGACAACTCACTCAGGATGATCCTTTCCAGGTCCCACCATTTACCTGCAAATTTCATGATTTCCTTATTTTTCATTGCTGAGTAATATTCCATTGTATAGATGTACCACAATTTCTGCATCCATTCTTCAGTTGAGGGGCATCTGGGTTGTTTCCAGCTTCTGGCTATTACAAATAAAGCTGCTACAAACATGGTTGAGCAAATGTTCTTTTTGTGTACTTGCACCTGTTTTGGATATATGGCTAGAGTGGTATGGCTGGATCTTGGGGAAGCACTATTCCTAGTTGTCTGAGAAAGCCCCAGATTTATTTCCAGAGTGGTTGTACAAGTTTACTCCCACCAGCAGTGGAGAAGGATACCCCTTTCTCAACAACCTCTCCAGCATGTGTTGTCACTTGAGTTTTTGATCTTGGCCATTCTCATGGGTATAAGGTGAAATCTCAGGGTTGTTTTGATTTGCATTTCCCTAATGGCTAATGAGGTTGAGCATTTCTTTAATTGCTTCTCTGCCATTTGATATTCCTCTACAGAGAAATCTCTGTTTAGCTCTGTTCCCCATTTTTTAAGTGGATTACTTGGTTTGCTGCTTTTCAGCTTCTTTAGTTCTTTATATATACTGGATATGAATGCTCTGTCAGATAAAGGGTTGGTGAAGCTTCTTTTCCAATCTGTAGGCAGTTGTTTTGTTTTGATGACAGTGACATTTGCTTTACAGAAGCTTTTCAGTTTCATGAGTTCCCATTTATTTATTGTTACTCTTAGAGCCTGTGCTGTTGGTGCTCTGTTCAAGAAGTTTTCTCCTGTACCAATGAGTTCTAGGGTATTCCTCACTTTTTTTTCTTGCCAATTTAATGTGTCTGGTTTTATGTGGAGGTCTTTGATCTACTTGGACTTTAGTTTTGTGCAGGGTGATAAGTATGGATCTATTTTCATTTTTCTACATGTAGACATCCAGTTGGACCAGCACCATTTGTTGAAGATGCTATCTTTTTTCCATTGTAGTGTTTTGGCATCTTTGTCAAAGATCAGGTGTCCATAAGTGTGTGGGTTTATTTCTGGGTCATCTTTTTGGTTCCATTGATCCACCATTCTGTTTCTATGCCAGTACCATGCAGTTTTTAAAACTGTTGCTCTATAGTACAACTTAAGATCAACTCTTATTTCAGTTAATCTGTCACATATTTCTTTCAACTGGTCATTAATAAAGTCACAAGTCCTTGACATGTGAATTTCATATTAACACAAATTCCGTTATTATTTGTTAAATGCACAGATATGTCCTCTGTCAATGAATTAGTTACTGTGGAAAAACTCCCTGACCAAGGCAAACCTTTGAACAAAAAAGCATTTAATTGGGACCTTGCCTCTACTTTTGCAGAGACAATCTAGGATGTCATGTTGGCAAGCAGTCATCTCATTATAGTACCTCAGCAGAACTGACAGCTTTTCATACTGAACCACAAGCAGCAGTCATAGAGAGGGTGACAGAAAGAGACAGAGAGAGATACAGACAGAGAGAGAAAGAGCTAGAGAAACCAATTCAGAAATAGAGAGACCAAGACATAAAGAAACAAATATACAAATTGACCTAGACAAAGAAACAGAGACTCCATTCTTTCTGGTCACTTTTACTGACATATCAACCTCTGAGCACATAGTCCTATAGCATAACTCCAAAAGAAATTATATTTTTTAATATTTTTTATTTTATTAAAATCACATTTTATTCAGTTTGTATTCCCCAATAAACCCTTCCCTCCACCCATCCTTATCCCACCCTCACTCTGCTTTGTCCACTCATGCCCTTTACCAAGTCCACTAATAGGAACTTCCTCTTCTTCCTTCTCTTCCTACTATCAGATCATGCCAGAAGTGTCTGCATTGTCTTCCTCTGTGGCCTATTAAGGCTGCTCCACCATCAGGGTATGGTTTTCAAAGAGCAGGACATTCAGTTCATGTAAGATGCAGTCCCTATTCCCATTACTATTGAACACACTTGGACACTGAATTGCCATAAGCTCCATCTGTGCAAAGGTTCTAGGTTACCTCCATGCATGGTACTTGCTTACAGTCTCAGGAAAAACTCTTGTGCTTGATTCTGTTGTTCTCCTGGTGGAGCTCCTGTCCTCTCCTTATCTTACTATTTTCCACTTCTTTCATTAGATTCCATGCATTCTGCTCAACAGTTAGCCATAATTCTCAGCATCTGCTTTGATAATCTGCACAGCAGAGGCTTTCATGGGCCCTCTGGAGCAGGCTCCTAATGTATTCCCTGATCTCTCCTTCTGCTTTACAGAAGTTTTTCATTTTCATGAAGTCTGTTTTACTGATTTTTGCTCTTAGAGCATGTGCTGTTGGTGTTCTCTTCAGTAAGTTGTCTCCTGTGCCAATGAGTTCAAGGATCATCCCCACTTTTTCTTCTAACTGATTTGATGTGTCTAGTTTTATGTTGAGGTCTTTGATCCACTTGGACTTTAGTTTTGTGCAGGGTGATGAGTATGGATCTATTTTCATTTTTCTACATGTAGACATCCAATTGGATCAGCATCATTTGTTGAAGATGCTGTCTTTTCTTCATTGTATGGTTTTGTCATCTTTGCCAAAGATCAGGTGTCCATAAGTGTGTGGGTTTATCTCTGGGTCCTGTTTGGTTCCATTGATCCACCATTCTGTTTCTATGCCAGTACCATACAGTTTTTATTGCTGTTGCTCTATAGGACAGCTTAAGATCAGGGATGGAGATACCTCCAGATGATCTTTTATTGTAGAGGATTGTATTAGCAATTCTGAGTTTCTTCTTATTCCATATGAAGTTGAGAATTTTTCTTTCTAGGTTTGTAAAGAATTGGTAATGTGATGGGAATTGCATTGAATCTGTAGATTGCTTTTGGTAAGAGGGCCATTTTTACTATGCTAATCCTGACAAGCCATGAGCATGGGAAATTTTTTCATTGTCTGATGTCTTCTTCTAATTCTTTCTTCAGAGACTTGAAATTTTTTTTTTCATACAAGTCTTTGACTTGCTTAGTTAGGGTTACTCCAAGGTATTTTATGTCATTTGTGCCTATTTTGAAGGGTATTGTTTCCATAATTTCTCACTCAGCCCTTTTTTTCTTTTGTATACAGGAGGGCTACTGATTTTTTTAACTAATTTTGTATCAGGCCACTTTGCTAAAGGTGTTTTTCAGATGTAGGAGTTCCCTGGTAGAGTTTTTGGGGTCAGTCACGTATTCTATCATATCATCTGCAAGTAGTGATAATTTGACTTCTTTTTTTTCCAATTTGTATTCACTTGATCTCCTTCAACTGTCTTATTGCTCTACCAAGGATTTCCAGAACTATGTGAAGAGATATGGAGAGAGTGGGCAGCATTGCCTTGTCCCTGACTTCAGTGGGATTGCTTTCAGTTTCTCTCCATTCAGTTTGATCTTGTTTATAGGCTTGCTGTATATCACCTTTACTATGTTTAGATATGTGCCTTGTATCCCTGATCTCTCCAATATTTTAAACATGAATGGATGTTGGATTTTGTCAAATGCTTTTTCAGCATCTAGAGAGATTATCATATGGTATTTTTCTTTCAGTTTGTTAATATGGTGGATCACATTGATGGATTTCCATAAATTGAACCACCCCTGTATACCTTGGATGAAGTCTACTTTGTCCTGGTGGATGATATCTTTGATGTGTTCTTGTATTTGATTTGCAAGTATTTTGTTGAGTATTTTTGCATCAATGTCCATAAGGGAGATTGGCCTGAAATTCTCTTGCTTTGTTGAGTCTTTGTGAGGTTTAGGTACCAAGGTGACTGTGGCTTCATAGAATGAATTTGGTAATGTTCCTTCTGTTTCTATTTTGTGGAATAGTTTGAAGAGAATTGGTGTTAGCTCTTCTTTGAAGGTCTGGTAGAATTCTGCACTGAAGCCATCTGGTCCTGGGCTCTTTTTGGTTGGGAGATTTTCGATGACCGCTTCTATTTCTTTAGGGGATATAGGACTATTTAATTGATTTAGCTGGTCCTGATTCAGCTTTGATAAGTCAAATCTATCATGAAAATTGTTAATGTCATTTAGATTTTCAAATTTTGTGGCATATAGAATTTTGAAGTAAGTCCTAATGATTGTTTGGATTTCCTCAGTGTCTGTACTTATGTCCCCCTTTTCATTTCTGATTTTGTTGGTTTGGGTGGTGTCTCTCTGCCTTTTAGTTAGCTTGGCTAAGGATTTATCAATTTTTTTTATTTTCTCAAAGAACCAGCTCTTAGTTTCATTGATTCTTTGAATTGATTATTTTTTTTCTAATTAATTGATTTCAGCCCTGAGTTTGATTATTTCCAGCAGTCTACTTCTTTTTGGTGTGTCTGCTTTTTCTTTTTCTAGGGTTTTTAAGTGAGCCAATAAGTTGCTTGAGTGCATTGTCTCAAATTTCTTCTTGAAGGCACTTAGTGCTATGAAGTTTTCTTTTAGCACTGCCTTCATTGTGTCCCACAAGTTTGGGTATGTTGTGTCTTCATTTTCATTGAGTTCTAGGAAGATTTTAATTTCTTTCTTTATTTCTTCCCTGACCCATATGTCTTTTAATAGCAAGTCGTTCAGTTTCCATGTATGTGTAGGCTTTTTGCTATTTCTGTTGTTATTGAGGTCCAGTTTTATTCCATGGAGATCAGACAAGATACAAGGTCTTATTTCTATTTTTTTTTTTTATCTGTTGAGGCTTGCTTTGTGACCAACAATGTGGTCTATTTTGAAGAAGGTTCCATGAGGTGCTGAGAAGAAGATAAATTGTTTGTGTTTGGGTGTAAGGTTCTGTAAATGTCTGTTAGGTCCATCTCTCTGTTAGAGATATTGTTTCTTTGTTTAATTTCTGTTTAGTTGACCTGTCCTTTGTTGAGAGTGGGGTGTTGAAGTCTCTCACTTTTAGTGTGTGGGAATCTATGTGTCGT
Source organism: Meriones unguiculatus (assembly GCF_030254825.1). Classification (NCBI taxonomy): domain Eukaryota; kingdom Metazoa; phylum Chordata; class Mammalia; order Rodentia; family Muridae; genus Meriones; species Meriones unguiculatus. The sequence continues at coordinate 14,046,025 of NW_026843709.1, forward strand.
TTAAGTTTTATCAATATTTCCTTTACAAATGTGGGTGCCCTTGTATTTGGGGCATAGATGTTCAGGATTGTCATGTCTTCTTGGTGGAATTTTCCCTTGATGAAAATGAAGTGTCCTTTCCCATCTCTTTTGATTAATTTTGGTTGAAAGTCTATTTTAACAGATATTAGAAGGGCTACTCCTGCTTGCCTCTTGCATCCATTTGCTTGGAAAGCCATATTCCATCTCTTTACCCTCAGGTAATATCTATCTTTGTGACTTAGGTGTGTTTCTTGTATACAACAAATGGCTGGGTTTTGTTTATGCATCCATTCTGTTAGTGTGTGTCTTTTTATTGGAGAATTAAGTCCATTAATATTGAGAGAGATTAATGACCTGTGGCCATTAGATCTTTGAATTTGATATTGGCTGTGGTCATAAAGTTGTGTGCTTGGTTGCTTTTTGTTTTACTGTAGTGGGGTTATTTATTTCCTGTGTTTTCTTGAATGTAGCTAGCTTTCTTGGGTTGTATTTTCCCTTCTAGTGTCTGTTGTAATGCTGGATTTGTTTGTAGGTATTGTTGAAATTTGTTTTTGTCATTGAATATCTTGTTTTCTCCGTCTATGAGAACTGAGAGTTTTGCAGGGTATAGTAGTCTCAGATGACATCTGTGGTGTCTTATGGTCTGCATGTTATCCGTCCAGGCCCTTCTGGCTTTCATAGTCTCTGTTGAAAAGTCAGGTGTGATTCTAATGGGTTTGCCATTATATCTTACTTGGCCTTTTTCTCTTGCAGCTTTTAGTATTTTGTTGTTGTTGTTGTTGTTCTGTATACTTACTGTTTTGATTATTATGTGGTGGGAGGATTTTCTTTTCTGGTCTAATTTATTGGGTGTTCTATAGGCCTCATGTATTCTTATTGGCCTCTCCTTTAAGTTGGGGAAATTTTCTTCAATGATTTTGTTGAAAATATTTTCTGGGTCTTGGAGAAGGGAGTTTTATTTTTCCTTTATACCTATTATACTTAGGTTTTATCTTTTCATATTGTCTTGGATTTCTTGGACGGTCTGTGTCAGGAATTTTTTTAGATTTATCATTTTCTTTGACAGGTACATCTATTTCTTCCATTGTATCTTCCACACCTGAGATTCTTTCTTCCATTTCAGGTAGCCTATTGGTTATGCTAAACTCTGTAGTTCCTGCTTTCTTCCCTAAGTTCTTTCTCTCCAGCATTTCTTCTGTTTGTGTTTTTTTTTTTTTTTTTTTTTAATTTTCCTATTCTATCATTAGGTCTTGAGCTATTTTGTTGGTTTCCTCCCCCTGTCTGACTGCATTTTCATGTTTTTCCGTCAATTCCTTCAGCTGTTTGTTTGATCAATCCACTGTTTCTTTTATTTCCTTCAGTGATTAAAGCATTTCCAAACAGTTTCCACAAACTGGCTGCAGCTTCTTCTATTTCTTTTTGTATTTTGTTTCCTCTGTTTTCTTCTTCATGAGCAAAGATGTTAGGTCATCTCCTTGAATTTCAATTATGCTGGGGTGTCTAGGGCTATTTGCCCCTGTATAAGTGGGTTCTGGAGATGCCATATTGCTCTGGCTTTTGTTGGTTGGACTTTTATGCTGTCCTCTACCCATTGGGCTATTTTAGTTGTTTGAAGTTAGTTTCTGGTTGTTCCTGGACTCTTGTAGTGGCAGGAAGATGATTTTTCCTGAAGGAAGCCTTCTCATCTTTTTGGGTATAGTCACTGGATGGCCAGTGTTTTTCAGGAGTTGCTACAGCTCACCTCAGGCATAGAGACCTGGGTGGTAACTGTGGTCTTGATTAGTCAAGAGGGCTCTCCTCTCACTGGGAGAAGTCCTGGAGACAGCTGCCCTCCTTCTGGGTTTCTTGCTATAAATTTAGTGATCAGCTGTTGTAACCTGTGTGTACTGTGGTTTGGTCGGTTTTGTCAGGGATAACTGATTGCCCCGTGCAGCAGTATCTGGGGGTCAATATCAGGGTTCCTGGTCTTTTGTAGGACTGAGGTTGGAGCTCTGTGCCCCAGAACCCAAGAGGTAATCTGTGGCGGGTGAGTACTGCTCTCCTGGTAGCAGTAAGCTATCTGGGGCACAGCAGTTCCCTGGGTTGGGTCAGTCTGTGGGACCTTTACCAGGGATATACTGGGTTTCCTAAGTCCATCCTCTTTGTTTTGTTCCTTTTCCTTGTGTGGGTTTTTCCAGACAGTGACTCTAAGACTCTGGTGTCTTGGGGCACACAGTTCTGTCTGTAAGGAGTAGTTGGTACAAAGCAGGCCTCTGGGATGGCAGAGTGTGCACCCACCTGCTAGTCTTTGGGAGCTGGGTTCCCAATAACTCTGTGCTCCCTGCTTGGGCCTGGATCTGTGATGGCTGTGGCATATTCACCTGTTTGCTATCTGTGGTCTGCTAGACTTTCCCCAGGCAAAGCCTAGGTGACCCCAGCAGCATGGTTTCTTCCTTCCCTGTGGGGCCCTCTCTGGACCAGGATTCCCAGTCTTTGTTGCACTGGGGCATGCAGCTCGTTTATACTGGTGAGCTGGGAGTGCATTTGTGATGGCGGTGGTTACTTGTGGTCCCCAAGACCTTCCAGGAAAAGATTGGGTGACCTGTGATCAGACTAGTGACTTTGCTTTCCCGTGGGGTTTTCTTGGAATGGGACTCCCAGTCTCAGGCACCTTTGTGCCCACAGATCAGCCTGGGAAAGTGATGGGGACACGCTGGCTTGAGGCTCCAGCCAGTAGACCCAAAGCCTGCGTTACCCGGGATTTCTTCTGAGTTCTGGCTGGACAGCGAAGAGTGGACCCAACCGATTCCCATACAGTGGGAGCTTCCCCTCTCCTGGGAAACATGATCTCTGTAGCTTTAGGCCCCCAGAGTTCAGTCTCCTGGTCACTGTACGGAGAGTGCTGTTCTGCTTCTCAGACACAGTGCTCTCACAGCACTGCCATCTTGGCTCCCCCTGGCTTTAGGTTTTAAAAAAAATGCGGGAAATTTGAAGTTGAGGTTTTGGCAATTTGAGATTGGATGAGGAAGCTATAAAGTAAGATAATTGGTTAGTCTTAGGTGCTCAAGCTTAGCCAGTCCTGCCAAGTATGGATGCAGCTGTAGTTGAAGGTGAGTGTGGATAGCTCATCCTTGAAGATTAGAGGCTGGGGAATTTTGGCTGGATGTCAGGAGCTACTCAGAAGAACTCTGGGTTGGTTGCTAAGAAACATTATCTCGAAGACGAGGCTCTGGTGCTTCTTTTTGCTGAGTGAAGGTCACTGCTTTCTTGCTTTTTTTTTTCTATCTGTCCTCATAGATAGGGTCACATTTCTCCATTCTCTGGAAATGTACTAAGAGGCTTTAGCTTAACCTGGACCTAAAACTCAAAACTTTAGAAGATATACAGGTTACAAAGTTAGTCTAACCCTTTCAATTTATCTTCTGGTAGAGCTGCTGTTAGTCCTAAACAGCTGTATAACCACATCACTATACAGAGACTGAGTTCATCTAGTTAACCCAGAACACAATTCTGGACAATAGTAACTTCCTCCTAAACCTCCAAGCCTTCACAGTTTCATACCATTTAGATTTTCCCATTATACTTATTTTTTGTCCATCTCCACTTAGTTTGAAGATCTGTCCTTCAGCTCTGTCTCCAATATTTCCTGCCTTGCCCTTTTCTCCCACTCATTTCCTCCACTCTGGCTCCTACCCTCTTTCCTGGCCCCTGACTCCTCCCTTTGTACAACATTGTGGCTAGTTGTTTTGTTTTGGTTTGTTTATCACAATGCAATATCCAGATTGAAACCAGATACTGGGAGGATGGGAGAAATCAGCATTTGAATGAACAAGGATAACATATACATTTCAAAAGAACATTATACCAACAGAAAAGGGTCCATCTGAGAGAAGGAGTGGAATTGGGGCAACAGAGATGCAAAGAATGGAGACAAGACAGATTCCTGATCAAGTATCAGTTTACTGAACAAGCAAACAACACTTATAAAGGGAAGTGTACAAGAAAATTTTTTTTTTCACAGTAGTAAAACATCTGAGCCACCTGGCAAGGATCTAGGAAGTCATGCAAGACACAAACTTTGAGGCCTGGTTCCCAAGGATGCAAGAACTTACTCATACTCAGAACACCCCAATTTTAGAGACCACCAAGGAATGTCTCTGAGACATAGAACTCAGACAAACCCACATCTGCCAAGACTGGCAGGCAGAATTCCAATTACCAGACTCCTTCAGAAAACAGGCAATTCCTGGGAATGGTTTGGCTGAAAAAGAGAAAATCAATGAGTTTTAAAGGAGAAAGGAGGGGAAATAAAGTATTTGACAGCTGGTTCTGTTCCACAATAGTGTTGCCAAACCTCTGTGAGCAGGGTTGCCTTGACTGACCTGGCTGGATAGGCACCTATGTTGTACTCAGTGGTCAGTGAGGTAATCTCCTGGTTCTGGTATTTACATTTAAAATTGGTCCTTCAGGAGAATGAAATGTGGTGGTGTTGTACACCTAGAAAACAAGAGCAGCTGTGTTACCTGCTATGGTCCTCCAGTCAAACCCTCTAAAAGTCCTGTTAGTGCCAGGACTGCTTGCTCAGATGTTGCACCTGAGCTCATAGGGTCTGAGGTAAATGTGTAACCACTAGTTCATGGCTAGGATTCAATGCTAAATAATGAGTTCCTGGAAAGCATGCCTTACAGAGTCAAACTCTGCCCTCTTTATGAAAATTTTTCTCTATGTTAAAAGTCATTGTAAACGTTGTCAACATATTATTTTTATTGCTTATGTGGTAATTTGTTAGAATATACATTACACTCCTTTTCCATTGCTTCCAGGTTCAAATTCCTACCCAGGTGCTACTCTAATTTTTTTTTCTTTAAAACACATCAATTGAAGTATGTGTTGTTCATCTAATCATTGGTACATGACCAGAGTTTCAATGCCAAGTCTCCTAAAGAAAACTAAATTCATCCTTTCTATGCCCTGGCACCTCCACCAAGAAGCCATCTGTCATGAAGAGCTCTATACTTCATCACCTTGATCACCTTTTTTCTTATGTATTTATTTATTATGCTTTGGTCACATTTTATCACCTCACCTGCCTGCTTCCTCTTCACCTTCCAGTCCCACTCACCCTCCTTCTGAACCTATACCCTTTCTCTTCTTCTCTCATAAAGGAGATACTCCTCCTCCTTCTATCTGACCCTAGCTTATCAGGTCTCATCAAGGCTGGCTGCATAATCTTCCTCTGAGGCCTGATTCTCAGAGTATTGTTCTCTTTATGTCCTCAATTCCCTGTATTTAGAATACTCTTTATGCCTCCTCTCCCTGCAGGGTTCCCAAAACTCTGAGGTGAGGGAGAATTTCATGAGGAAATTCCATTTAGACATGGGTGTTTTAAAGTCTCTCTCTACATGTTATAGGACTGTGGGTCTCTGTGTACATATGATTGAATGCAGAAGGAAGCATCTCTGTGGATACAAAGACATGACACTGATCAATCAAGTGTTGGCAGAAAGCAACATATTTTATTAACAACAGTCTGGGTTGCTTGAAAATTTCTATAGGATGACCTGGCCCAACAACTCAACAGAGTTAACACCCAATACACCTAGTGGAAGACTCACTTGTTCACAATAGATGGCCTTTAGGAACTTTTTCCCACACTGTTAGAAAACCACCTAATAAGTGACTACATACCATATTTGTCTTTTTGCATTTTAGTTTCTTCACCCAGGATGATTTTTCCTAGCTCCATCAGTTTGTCTGAATATATCATGGTGTCATTTTCTTAGCTGAACGAAACTCCATCATTGCAAAATTCCACTTTTTCCCCAAAGGAGATTGTCAGTCCTGTTCTTTAGTGTTTGCAAATTATTGGGACTTTAATCATTGTACTGAATGAAAACTTTACAATAAATATGTTCTTTTTGCCTAGAAGTCCATTCATCTTCTTCCAGTTCATGGTGATTTGAATTACAAACCACTTTGATTCTCATCTATTTACATGTTTAGTCCCCAGTGAGGAAATGTCTGGGAAAGGTTAGGTGTATGGCCTTACTAGATAATATATTTCCCTTACTTCGTTCAGCTCGTTTATCTTTTGTATACAGAAGGGCTAGTGGTTTTTTGTTTTGTTTTTTTTTTTTTTTTTGAGTTAATTTTTATCTAGTCACTTTGCCAAAGGTTTTAGTCAGCTATAGGAGTTCTTATGTAGAATTTTTGGGGGGACACTCAGGTATACTATCATGTCATCTGCAAATAGTGATACTATGATTTCTTCATTTCAAATTTCTATCCCCTTGATATTCTTCAATTTTTTATTGTTCTAGATTACAGCCTCCTGTGGGCAGACCTCAGACTTAACAAAACCTGCTGCTGCAGCAGTTTATCTGAGGGGTAGACAAGCATCACTCCTTTATACTGTGGTTGGCTCAAATGGCTCAGCTCCACAGCCATGGCAGGAAAGAAAGAAAGTGGAGATAGACAGACATCTAGACAGAGTTTGGCCTAAACTGCCACATGTAAAATAAAAAATTGCCATGGCAGAAGGTGTTTTAATCCATTTTGGATTCATTTTGGCTGTCATAGTCATGGATCTGTTTGCAATATGTTTAATGGTGTTGGCTCTTCTCCAAGAAACTTGAATGAGAAAATGGGGAAAAAAAACAAAACAAAACAAGGATTGGAATACTAAGTTACAGTTAAGAAAAAGGGAACTCTTCCTAATAATTAAATTATGGCTACGTCGAAGAGAAAAGGAGAAAGTGGGCCACTTTACCTTGTAATTGATTTCAGTGGGATTGCTGGAAGTTTCTCTCAGTTTATTTTGATAGTGGCTATAGACTGGCTGTATATGGCCTTTACTATATTTAGATATAGTATGTGAATTGTATTTGGGATGTCTCCAATACTTTAAACATTAATGGAGGTTGGATTTCATCAAATGCTTTTTCAGCATCTAAGGAGATTATCAGAATTTTTTTAATTCTTTCACTATGTTAATATGGTGGATCACATTGATGGAATTCTGTTTATTGAACTACCCCTGCATACCTTGGATGAAGCCTACTTGGTCATAATAGAAGACAGCTTTGATGTGTTCTTGTATTCAGTCAAAGACATAAGAACCTTGGTATGACTGTAACCAAGCAAGTCAAAATTTTTTATGAAAAATATTCCAAATCTCTGAAGAAAGAATTAAAAGAAGATATAAAAATCTCTCATGCTCATGTCTTGGCAGGCTTAACAGAGTAAAAATGACCATCTTACCAAAAGCAATCTACAGATTCAATGCAATTCTCATCAAATTAACAACATAATTCTTTACAGATGTTGAAAAAAATTCTCAACTTCATATGGAATATAAAAAAAGCCAGAATTGTTAAAATAATTCTCTACAATAAAAGATCTTCTGGAGGTATCTCCATTCCTTATCTTAACCTGTACTATAGAGCAACAGTAATAAAAACTGCATGGTAGTGACATAGAAACAGAAAGGTGGATCAATGGAACCAAATAGAAGACCCCATAATAAACCGACACACTTATGGACACATGAGTTTTGATTAAGATTCCAAAATCCTACAATAAGATAGCATCTTCAACAAATATTTTTGGTCTTATTGGATGTCTACATGTAGAAGAGTGTAAATAAATCCATAACTACCAGCATGCACAAAAGTAAAGTCCAAGTGGATCAAAGACATGTTAATTCAGTTTAGAAGAAAAATTGGGGAAGAGTCTAGAACTCATTGGCACATGTGAAAGCTTCCTGAACAGAATACCAACAGCACAGGCTCTAAGAGCAATAAGCATTGAGTGGGATCTCAAGAAAATGAAAAGCTTCTGTAAAGCAAAGGACACTGTCACCAAAACAAAACAGATTTGGATTGCCTACAGATTGGTAAGAATCTTTACCAAGCCTCTGTGTGACAGAAGACTAATATCCAGTATATATAAAGAATTAAAGAAGTTGAAAAGCAATAAATCAATTAAACCCAATTAAAAAATAGGGAAGAAAGCTAAACAGAGAATTCTCAATAGAGAATATCAAATGGGAAATACCTAAAGAAATGTACAACTTCATTAGTCATCAGGGAAATGCAAATCAAAATGACACTGAAATTTCACCTTACACTCATCAGAATGGCAAAGATCAAAAACTCAAATGACAACACATTCTGGAGAGATTGTGGAGAAAGAACAACATTCCTTCTCTGCTAGTGGGAATGTAAAATTGTATAACCATTCTGGAAATTAATCTGGTGCTTTCTCAGACAACTAGGAATAGCACTTCCTCAAGATACAGCTATATGATTCCTAGGCATATATCCAAAAGAGGCTTTAGTACACAATAAGGACATTTGCTTATCCATGTTCATAGCAGCTTTATTTGTAATAGTAAGAACATGGAAACAACTCAGAGACTTGACCCAACTGAAAATGGATACAGAAATTGTGGTACATCTATACAATGTTATATTACTCAGCAATTAAAAACAAAACAAAACAAAAACAAAAACAAAGCAAAACAAAACAAAACAAAACAAAACAAAAAAACAAGGAAATGGTAAAATTTGCAGGTAAACGGTGGGAATTAAAAAGGATCATCCTTTCTGAGCTATTCCAAAAGCAGAAAGCCGCCCACGGTATATACTCACTCATATAGACATATAATATAGGGTAAACCTACTAAAATCTCTAGACCTAAAGAAATTAATCAAGAGGTAGGACTCTGGCTAAAATTCTCAGTCCACATCCTGAAAGGCAAATAGGATGGACATCAAACGAAGGAGAAAACAGGTAAGAAGTTTGGAGCCTTTCCCAGAGGGCCTATGAAAGGCTCTGCCCTGCAGACTGTCAAAGCAGAAGCTGAGACTTAAGGCCAACTGTTGGTCACAGTCCATGGAATCTAATAAAAAAAGTGGGAAATAGTAAGATCTGGAGAGGACAGGAGCTCCACAGGAAGAGCAGGAGAACCAAAAAATTTATGCGGAGTGTTCATTCCTGAGGGCCATAGTACAAACAAGCACCATGCATGGAGATTACATAGAACCGCTGCACAGATATAGCCCATGGCATTTCAGTGTCCAAGTGGATTCCATAGTAATGAGAAGTGGGACTGCCTCTGACATGAACTGATTGGCCTGCTCTTTGATCACCTCTCTCTGATGGGAGAGCAATCTTACCAGGCCACAGAAGATGATAATGGAAAGACTCCTTTAGATATCTGATAAGACTAGATTCAGAAAGAAGAAGATGAAGACCTCCCTAATCAGTGGGTTTGAGGAGAGGCATGCTTGTAGTTTTGGAAGGAAAAGGTGGGATTTTGAGGGGAGGAGGGAGGAGTTTATGGGGGAGACAAAGTGAATAAAGTGTAATTAATAAAAATTAAAATTAAAAAAAAGAAATATGTGACACTTTTCCTGAACTAAGAGTATTGAACACAGGAAGTGTCAAAGCTGGGTTTTGTTCTTTCAGCTGCTCAGATTAAGGCATCTAGTGTTGCTCAGGCTTGCTCTCAAGCAAGCTGTCTACATGGCCCTTCTAATAACTGGCTCCTGAAACTCTTACTGGCTTTCACACATTGTATGACATCATTCTACATCTAAGCCAATCAGCAGAATCTTGAGGTTTCCATGGAGACGAGTATGCAAACTTTCCTCAGTGAATAGTATCTCTGATCCTGTGCACACCTGACTTTTTCTCGTGAAACCCAACAAACATTTATCACATCCCCTCATCCAGATCTCACACCTTTTTTCCGGTTTACCTCTGTGACAATGTCAGGTGGAAAATGACTCTCAAGCAGGCTGTCCACTTGGCCCTTTAATAACTGACTCTCACTGGCTTTCACCTGTTTCATCACATTATTCTCCCTCTCAGCCATTCAGCACTTGAGAGATTCTTGAGGTATCCATGGAAATGAGTTAACAAACTTTCCTCAGTGGCATTATCTCTGATCCTGTGCACAAGTGACTTTTTCTTGGGAAATCCAATAAGCCTTTGTCTCATACCTTTATTCAGATCTCACAACTTTATGCCTATTTACCTCTGTGACAATGTCAAATAGGAAATGGAACTTTCATGTTTATTTTATTGGACAGCTTCCTACTTATGGAAGTTTCAAAATGATATGGGATAAAGGAGATGTACCAAATGAAAAGGTGGTCTCCTACTGTGGTTTTCGATCTGAAACTTCCTAGGCTGTGACTTCAAACTGAGCAGTTAGTTGAGTACTCACTAAATGGACCTTTACATTCCTATTGATATAATAGGCTTGCAGTGGCTTGGGTTCCCTGTGTTATTTTTTCTTTAAGAGTAGTGAGAAGAGAAGGAAACCTGTTAATTTTTGGCTGAAAGAGTGAAGATCAGTTGGTGTAAATGGAGAACTGAAGGGAAATAAACTATTTGACATCTGGTGTTGTTTCACACTAGTGATAGCAACCCTATATGAGCAGGGTTTCCTTGGCAGGTCTAACTGGAAGTGAAGGTGTGTCCTAATCAGTGGTCAATGAGGAACTCTCCTTATTCTGAGGCTTACAATTAAAACTGGGCCTTCAGGACCATACAATTGGCCCCTGTTATATGACTAGGACACAAGAGCAGCTGTGTTTCCTGCTGTGATCCTCCAGAAAAACCCTCTAAATGTAGTTTAGTGCCAGGACTGCTTGTTCAGAGGTGTCATCTAAGCTCATTGGGTCTGAGCTAGGCTGAGTAAGTACTAGTTCATAGCTAGGATTCCCTGCTACATAATGACTTCCTGGAAAGCATGGCTCACACAGTAAAACTCTACCCTCCTTTTGTGCAATCTCTCTCCATGTTAAAGTCATCATAAGAGTGGTCAACGTATTATTTTTGCTGATTATGTTATAATTTCATATAATATACATTGCAGACTTTTTCCAATGATCCCAGGTTCAAATCCTAACCATGTGTCATTTTTTTTTCTTTAAAATACCTCAATTGAAGTATGTGTTGTTCATATACTCATTGGAACATGATCAGAGTCTTAGTGCCAATTTCCTTAAAAAAATAACTAAGTTTATCATTGCCACACCCTGACACCATCTGCAAGAAGAAACCATCAGTCATGATGAGCTCTATATTTCATCATATTGATCACAGTTTTTCTTATGTATTTATTTACTGAGATTCTTTCACATTGTATTCCCTGTACTGACCTCCCCATCTTCTCCTTCAAGTCCCACACCCTCCCCTTTTAAGCCCCTATACCCTTTTTTTAGTTCCCTGATTCTTGAGGAAATGCTCCTCCTTCTATCTTACCTTAGCTTAACAGGTCATATTAAGGCCACATGCCTTTCTCTGCAATCTGATTAGGATGGCATTGTTCTCCTTTTGTCCTCAATTCTTCTGCTTATCACACTATTTCTGCCTCCTGTCCTGCAGACTTCCCAGAGCTCTGAGGGGAGGCAGAATTTCATAGGGAAATCCCATTTAGAGATGGGTGTTTTAAGGTCCCTCTCTGCAAAATATCAGACTGTGGGTCTCTATGCATTCCCATTTCATGCAGAAGGAAGCATTTCTGTGTGTGCAAGAACATGGCACTGATATATCAATTGAGTGCAGAGAAAAACATATTTTCATAACAATACACTGGGTTGCTTGAAATTTTCCTTAGCATGGGCTTGCCCAACAATTCAGTCAACTGACATCCAATGAAAGACTTTCTTGGTCATAATAGACTCCCTATGGGAACTTTATCCCCCACTATTAGGAGAACTCCTAAGAAGTGATTAAATTATACGATATTTTTCTTTCTGCATTTTAGTTTCTTCACCAAGGATGATTTTTTTTTCTGGTTCCATCCATTTGTCTGAAAGTATCATGATGTCATTTCTTAACTGAATAATACTCCATTATGGGAATATTCCACATTTTTCCCAAAGGAGATTGTCAGTCCCATTCTTTAGATCTTCCTGCCACTTGCGGTTCAGTATGAAAAGCTCTCAGTTCTGCTCAAGGACTACAACAAGTTTACTGCTTTGGTGACTTGACATCAATGATGGTCTCTGTAAATATATGAGCAAGGTCCTAATTAAACACTTTTCGTTCAAAGAGTTGCCTTGGTCAGTAAGCATTTTCCCAGTAAGTAATTCACCGACTGATGACATTTCTGTGCATTTAACAAATAATAATGGAATCTGTCATAATGTGAAAGTCATGTGACTTTATTAATCTCCACTTAAATGAAATATATGATAATTTTCCTGAACTAAGAGTCTTGGACACAGAAATTGTCATCTCTGAGTTGTGTGCTTTCAGTTGCCAAATTGAGGAATGGAGGGCTACACAGCATTTCTCTCAAGCATGATGTCCATTTGGCCCTTTTAATAAGTGGCTCTTGAAACTATTACTAGCTTTCATCTTTTGCACGAAATCATTCTCCCTCTCAGCCAATCTGCATGTGAGAGAATCTCAAAGTTTCCATGGGGATGAGTAAACAAATTTTCCTCAGTGTCCAGTATCTCTGATCCTGTGCACAGGTGTCTTTTCTTGTGAAACTGAATAAGCCTTTATCTCATCCCTTTATCTTGATCACACAAATTTACTCCTGTTTACCTCTGTGACAATGTCAGGTAGAAAATGAAAAGTTAATGTTTAATTATTTTGCTTCCTATGTAGGGAACTTCATTTTGATATGGGATTAAGGGGAATATACCCAAAGACAACATGGTCTCCTACTGTGGTCTTGGATCCCTTAAAGAATACTGAGTTCATCCTTGCTGCACCCTGACACTATCCCCCAAAAGAAGACATCAGCCCTGAAAAGCTCTATACTTCATCACCTTGATCACAGTTTTTCTTATGTATTTATTTATTATGATTTGTTTACATTGAATCCACTCTGTTGCCCCCATCACTCTTCTCCTCCCAGTCCCACCCACAAACTTAGGACATTTCTAAAGTTCTGTAATATTGGAGGTCCTCCTCTCCCTTCTATCTGCCCTCATTATCAGGTGTCATAATGGCCTGCGGCATGGCATCATCTTCCTCTGCAGTCTGAATCTCAGGGTTTAGTTCTCCTTCTGTCCTCAATATTCTCTAACTATGATACTATTTCTGCCCTCTCTCCTGCAGGATTCCCAGAGATATGCTGGGAGGGAGAATTTTATAGAGAAATCCCATTTAGAGCTGGGTGTTTCAAGGTTTCTCTCTGCATAATATAGGACTATAGGTCTCTGTATGCAATCATATTTGATGCAGAAGGAAGCATCTTTGTGGATGCAAGAGTATGGGACTGACTATCACTTGAGGGCAGAGAGCAACATATTTTAATAATAACAGCCTGGGTTGCTTGAAAATTTCCTTAAGATGCCCTGGCCCCTGAATAAAAAAACTGCCACCCAATTTCCCTAGTAGAAGACTGGTTTTGTCTCAATAGATGGCCCATTGAAACTTTATACCCCAATATTAGGAGACCTCCTAATAAGTGAATACATACTATATTTGCAATTCTGCATTTTAGTTTGTTCACCAAGGATGATTTTTCCTGGTTCCATCCATTTACCTGAAAATATCATGATGTCAATTTCTTAGCTGAATAATACTCCATTACGGAAATATTCCACATTTTCACTGAAGGAGATTGATTTCAGACCATGGAAATTGCTGTGAATTTAATCATTGTATTGAATGACAAACTTTCAGGATAACTATGTTCTTTTAGCCTAGAAGTACTTCCATCTTCTTTCATTTACTGATGATGTGAATTGTAATGCCTTCTTGAAGCTCATCTATTTACATGTTGAGTCTCTGTGAGGAAATGTCTGAGAAGTGTTAAGAAAATATGCTTTGAGGTTGATATGCCAATGAAAATGACCAAACAGAATGGAGTCTCTGTCTCAAGGTCTCTGTCACTTTATATCTTTTTTCTATCAGTCTTGGTCTCCCTCTTTCTCTGTCTCTCTAGTTCTTTCCCTTTTTGACTGCCACTTGTGTTTTAGTATGAAAAGTTCTCAGTTCTCCTGCAGGACCACAACATGATGATTGTTTGCTTGTATGACATTCTGGAGGGTCTCTGTAAAAATATTAGCAAGGACCCTATTAAACATTTTTTTGGTCAAAGGTTTGCCTTAGTCAAGGAGTATTTTCCCAGGAAGTAATTAACTGACTGAGGACATATCTGTGCATTTATCCAATAATAATAGAATCAGTGACAATGTGAAACTCATATGTCAAGGACATATGGCTTTATTAATGACCACTGTAAAGGAAAATGTGACACTTTTCTTGAACTAGGAGTCTTGGACATAGGAACTGTCATCTCTGGGATATGTGTTGTAAGCTGTCCAGTTTGAGGCATGTAGGGCTGCTCAGACTTTCTCTCAAGCAGGCTGTCCACTTGGACCTGTTAATAAATGGCTTCCAAAACTCTTCCTGGCTTTCAACTGTTTCATGACATCATTCTCAATCTCAGCTAATCAACAAACTGAGAGATTCTTGATGTTTCCATGGAGATGAGTAAACCAACTTTCTTCAGTGTCCTGGATCTCTGATCCTGTGAACTCTTGACATTTTCTTCTGAAACCCAGCAAGACTTTATCTCATCTCTTTATGCAGATTCCACACCTTAACTACTGTTTACCTATGTGATACTATAAGGTAAGAAATAAATAGGGAGCCAAGATGGTGGCACCGGGAAAACACCGCATTTGAGAAACAGGACAGCACTCGCCGTGTAGAGACCAGGAGACTGAACTCTGGGCCCTGAAACTACATCAATCGTGTTTCCCAGGTGAGGGGAGGCTCCCATGATGTGGGAATCTGTCGGGTCCACTCAAGGCTACCCAGCCAGAACCCGGAAGAAATCCCAGGTAACGTGGCCTTTGTGTCTCCGGGCTGGAGCCACTATCATCCATGTCCCAATTACTTTCCCAGACTGATCCGTGAGCACAAGGGTGCCTGAGTCTGGGAGTCCCAGGCACGAGGGGACGCCACTGGGAAACAAAGTTGCCAGACTGATCACGGGTCACCCATTCTTTCCCTGGAAGGTCTCTAGGATGGTGGGTACCCACCGCCAACACAACTGAGCTCCTGCCACACAGAGAGCTGTGCGCTCTGCTCAGTGGTACAGACTAGCTGCGAGCCCCAGTACAACAGGGACTGGGAACCCCTGTCCAGAGAGGACCCCACAGGAAAGGAAGAAACCGTGCTGCTGGGGTCACCTAGGGACAGTCTAGCGGCCTGCAGATCACAAACAGGTGAGTACACCCAGCCATTACAGATCTGGACCCAAACAGGGAGCACAGAGAGATCAGAAACTCAGCTCCCTCAGAGGAGCAGGCGGTCACAAGCTCCACCAGCCCAGAGGCATGCATTGTACCAAATACACCTTACAGGCAGAGCTGTGTGCCCCAAGACACCATACCAGTACTCACCTGCCACAGATTACCTCTTGGGTTCTGGGGCACAGAGCCCCAACCTCAGACCTACAAAAGACCAGGAACCCTGAGATCAACCCCCCAGATACTGCTCCAAGGGGCAGCCAGTTATCCCTAACAAAACCGACCAAACCACGGGACACACAGGTTACAGCAGTTGATCAATAAATTTACAGCAAGAAACCCAGAAGGAGGGCAGCTGTCTACAGGACTTCTCCCAGTGAGAGGAGAGCCCTCTTGACTAATCAGGACCACAGTTACTACCCAGGTCTCTATGCCTGAGGTGAGCTGTAGCAACTCCTGAAAAACACCAGACATCCAGTGACTATACCCAAAAAGCAGGAAAGGCTTCCTTCAGGAAAAACCATCTTCCTGCCAAAGGGATTCTCTCCAGTACAAGAGTCCTGGAACAACCAGAAACTAAATTCAAACAACTAAGATAGCCCAATGGGTAGAGGACAGCATAAAAGTTCAACCAACAAAAGCCAGAGCAATATGGCATCTCCAGCACACAGTTATCCAGGGGCAAATAGCCCAGCATAAATGAAATTCAAGGAGATGACCTAACATCTATGCTCATGAAGAAGATAACAGAGTAAACAAATAAAATACGAAAAGAATTAGAGGAAGATAAAAACAAACAGATCATGGATATCCATAAAGAAATGGAGGAAATTAAAGGCAAGGAGATTAAGGCCATCCGTGAAGAAAAACGGGAAGCTGCAGCCAAACAGTCTGTGGCCTTTAGAGAGGAAATGCTTAAATCACTGAATGAAATAAAAGAAACAGAGGATTGTTCAAACAAACAGCTGAAGGAATTGACGGAAAAACATGAAAATACAGTCAGACAGGGGAAGGAAACCAACAAAATAGCTCAAGACCTAAAGAAAGAATTGGAAAAATTAAAAAAAAAAAAATGGAAGAAATTGTGGAGAGAAAGAACTTCGGGAAGAAAGCAGGAACTACAGAGGTAAGCATAACCAATAGGCTACAAGAAATGAAAGAAATAATCTCAGGTGTGGAAGATACAATGGAAGAAATAGATGTATCTGTCAAAGAAAATGTTAAATCTAAAAAATTCCTGACACAGACCGTCCAAGAAATTCAAGACAACATAAAAAGACAAAACCTAAGAATAATAGGAATAGAGGAAGAAGAATACCAGCACCAAGGCCCAGAAAATATTTTCAACAAAATCATTGAAGAAAATTTCCCCAACTTAAAGGAGAGGCCAATAAGAATACAAGAGGCCTATAGAACACCCAATAAATTAGACCAGAAAAGAAAATCCTCCCGCCACATAATCATCAAAACCATAAGTATACAGAACAAAGGAAAAATACTAAAAGCTGCAAGAGAAAAAGGCCAAGTAACCTATAATGGCAAACCCATTAGAATCACACCTGACTTTTCAACAGAGACTATGAAAGCCAGAAGGGCCTGGACGTATATCATGCAGACCCTAAGAGAAGACAGATGTCAGCCCAGGCTACTATACCTGCAAAACTCTCAGTCCTCATAGACAGAGAAAACAAGATATTCAATGACAAAAACAAATTTCAACAATACCTACAGACAAATCCAGCATTACAGAAGACACTGGAAGGGAAAATACAACCCAAGAAAGCTAGCTACATTCAAGAAAACACAGGAAATAAATAACCCCACTACAGTAAAACAAAAAGCAACCAAGCACACAGCCATATGACCACAGCCAACATCAAATTCAAAGGATCTAACAGCCACTGGTCATTAATCTCTCTCAAATCAATGGACTTAATTCTCCAATAAAAAGACACAGTCTAACAGAATGGATGCATAAACAAAATCCAGCAATCTGTTGTATACAAGAAACACACCTAAGTCGCAAAGATAGACATTACCTGAGGGTAAAGGGATGGAAGATGGCTTTTCAAGCAAGTTGACATAAGAAGCAAGCAGGAGTAGCCATTCTAATATCTGATAAAATAGTCTTTCAACCAAAATTAATCAAAAGAGATGGGGAAGGACACTTCATACTCATCAAGGGAAAATTCCACTAGGAAGACATCACAATCCTGAACATCTATGCCCCAAATACAAGGGCACCAACATTTGTGAAAGAAACATTGATAAAACGTAAACCACACATAGATCCCCACACACTAATAGTGGGAGACTTCAACACCCCACTCTCAACAAAGGACAGGTCAACTAAACAGAAATTAAACAAAGAAACAATATCTCTAACAGAGGTCATGAATCAAATGGACCTAACAGACATTTACAGAACCTTAGACCCAAACACAAAAGAATTTACCTTCTTCTCAGCACCTCATGGAACCTTCTACAAAATAGACCACATAGTTGGTCACAAAGCAAGCCTCAACAGATACAAAAAAATAGAAATAATACGTTGTATCCTGTTGGATCACCATGGAATAAAGCTGGATCTCAGTAACAACAGAAATAGCAAAAAGCCTACACATACATGGAAACTGAACGACTTGCTACTAAAAGACAGCTGGGTCAGGGAAGAAATAAAGAAAGAAATTAAAATCTTCCTAGAACTCAGTGAAAATGAAGACATAACATACCCAAACTTGTGGGACACAATGAAGGCAGTGCTAAAAGAAAACTTCATAGCACTAAGTGCCTTCAAGAAGAAATTTGAGACAATGCACTCAAGCAACTTATTGGCTCACTTAAAAACCGTGGAAAAAGAAAAAGCAATATACAGCACACCTATAGGCAACATCAAACTGAATGGAGAGAAACTTAAAGCAATCCCACTGAAATTAGGGACAAGACAAGGCTGCCCACTTACTCCATATCTCTTCTACATAGTTCTGGAAGTCCTTGCTAGAGCATTAAGACAGTTGAAGGAGATCAAGGGGATACAAACTGGAAAGGAAGAGTCAAATTATCACTATTTGCAGATGATATGATAGTATATGTGACTGACCCCAAAAACTCTACCAGGGAACTCCTACAGCTGATAAACACCTTCAGCAAATTGGCAGGATACAAAATTAACTCAAAAAAATCAGTAGCCCTCCTGTATACAAAAGACAAAAGGGCTGAGAAAGAAATTAGGGAAACAACACCCTTCACAATAGCCACAAATGACATAAGGTACCTCGGAGTAACCCTAACCAAGGAAGTCAGGGACTTGTATGAAAAAAATTTCAAGTCTCTGAAGAAAGAATTAGAAGAAGATAGGAAAAGATGGAAAGATCTCCCATGTTCATGGCTTGGCAAGATTAACATAGTAAAAATGGCCATTTTACCAAAAGCAATCTACAGATTCAATGCAATGCCCATCAAATTACCAACACAATTCTTTACAGACCTGGAAAGAAAAATTCTCAACTCATATGGAATAAGAAGAAACCCAGAATTGCTAAAACAATCCTCTACAATAAAAGATCTTCTAGAGGTATCTCCATCCCTGAACTTAAGTTGTACTATAGAGCAACAGTTTTAAAATCTGCATGGTACTGGCATAGAAACAGATTGGTGGATCAATGGAACTGAATAGAGTACCCAGAAATAAACCGCCACACTTATGGACACCTGATCTTTGACAAAGGTGCCAAAACCATACAATGGAAAAAAGGATAGCATCTTCAACAAATGGTGCTGGTCCAACTGGATGTCTACATGTAGAAAAATGAAAATAGATCCATACTTATCACCCTACACAAAACTGAAGTTCAAGTGAATCAAAGACTTCAACATAAAACCTGACACATTAAATCGGCTAGAAAAAAAAGTGGGAAATACCCTAGAACTCATTGGTACAGGAGAAAACTTCCTGAACAGAACACCAACAGCACAGGCTCTAGAGCAACAATCAATAAATGGGACCTCATGAAACTGAAAAGCTTCTGCAAAGAAAAGGAGACCATCACCAAAACAAAGTGACTGTCTTGGGAAAGGAATCTTCACCAACCCTTTATCTGACAGAGGACTTATATCCAGTATATATAAAGAACTAAAGAAGCTGAAAAGCAGAAAACCAAGTAATCCAATTAAAAATGGGGAACAGAGCTAAACAGAGAATTCTCAATATAGGAATATTGAATGGCAGAGAAACACTTAAAGAAATGCTCAACCTCACTAGCCATTAGGGAAATGCAAATCAAAACAACCCTGAGATTTCACCTTACACCCATGAGAATGGCCAAGATCAAAAACTCAAGTGACAACACATGCTTGAGGTTCTGGAGAAAGGGGAACCCTTCTTCACTGCTGGTGGGAATGTAAAATTGTACAACCACTCTGGAAATCAATCTGGGGCTTTCTCACACAACTAGGAATAGTGCTTCACCATGATCCAGCCATGCCACTCCTAGTCATATATCCAAAAGAGGCTCAAGTACACAAAAAGGACATTTGCTCAACCATGTTTGTAGCAGCTTTATTTGTAATATCCAGAAGCTGGAAACAACCCAGATGCCCCTCAAATGAAGAATGGATGGAGAAATTGTTGTGCATCTACACAATGGAATGGTACTCAGCAATGAAAAATAAGGAAATCATGAAATTTGCAGGTAAATGGTGGGATCCGGAAAGGTTCATCCTGAGTGAGTTGTCCCAGAAGCAAAAAGACACACATGGTAAATACTCATTCATATAGACATACAACGTAGGACAAACCCACTATAACCTGTGCATCTAAAGAAACTAAGCAAGAGAGAGGACCCTAACTTAAATGTCCAATCCCCATCCGGAAAGGCAAAGAGGATGGACATCAGAAGAAGAAGAAAACAGGAAACAACCTAGGAACGTACCACAGAGGGTCTCTGAAACCCTCTGCCTGATGGGCAACTGTTGGGAAGAGTGAATAGAATTTTATGTAAGAACTGGGAAATAGTAAGATCTGGAGAGGACAGGGTCTCCACAAGGAGAGCAACAGAACAAGAAAATTTGACCACAGTGAATTTCCCAAAGACTCATACTCCAACCATGGTCTATTCTTGGAGATAACCCAGAACCCCTGCACAGATGTAGCCCAGGACAGTTCAGAGTCCAATTGGGTTACACAGTAATGTCAAGAGGGACTGCCTCTTATATAATCTGATTGGCCTGCTCTTTGATCACCTCCCCCTGGGGGGGAGCTGCCTTACCAGGCCATAGTAGAGGACAATGCAGCCAGTTTCGATGTGAACTGATGGACTAAGATCAAAAAGGAGAGGAGAACCTCCCCTGTCAGGGGACTTGGGGAGTGTCATACATGCAGAGGGAGGAGGGAGGGTAGGATTGGCAGGGGAGGAGGGAGGGGCTTATAGAAGGATGCAGAATGAATAAAGTGTATTTGAGGAAAAATTTTAAAAAAAGGGGAAAATAATTTAAGAACCTTAAATGACTTTCAAAAGTGGAGGAAAACATGGAGTTAGTCAATTTACATGGAGCACATCTCGCCCCTGGGGGCAATGGTCTCCTGAACCTACTCAGACCTCGGACACCACCACTGCTAGTTCTAGAACTGATGCAAGATATTCTAACGAGGGGGTTAAGGCTTCTCATAATATTTCCTATAAGCCCACACCTGTTTGTTTATATCCCCCATTTTTATTCATTATTAGCCAGATAGAGCCAAGTAATTGTGGTGATGTTACTTGCTTTTTTGCCCAATGCAGGAATGCTAGTGAATTTAGGTATGCCCTGGTTACTCGCATGCCTCGCTGGGTGCCTGTATCCGTTGATGCCCCTCATGCTATGACTCTCTTCAGACAGAAAAGGAATCTTGGAACTACAGCCACCATTGTTACTGCCATCTCATTGGTGGCTGTTGGAGCTACCACTGTGACATTAGCCATGAGTCATACTGTGCAGACTGCTCAGACCCTGAATAATCTTTTAGCCAATGTAGCTCATGCCTTAGATGTACAGAAAGGAATTAATGCTCAACTGAAAGGAGGCTTGATGGTGTTCAATCAGAGGATTGACCTTGTGCAGGAGCAAATTGATACCCTTAGGCAAATCGCTCAACCTGGCTGTCAATGAAAGTATGCTGGACTTTGTGTCACTAGCATATAACATGAGAATTTTTCCTGTGCTGCAAATCTGTCTAAAGAATTGTCTAGCTATATTTTTAGGTAATTGGACTGGAGAATTCGATACTATGATGGAGCAGCTGAGAGTGAATTCTACCAGAGTGGACGCAGGACTAGCCACAGGATTATCACCATGGATTGCTGCAGCCATGAATCATCTGAAGGAATGTGCGGGCATGGGAGCGTTAGCAGGCCTTCTGGTGTAGGTCTCCTTGGTTTGCCCATGGTGTATATGCAAGATTCGAGTCTCAAACAAATGCAGCCATGATCATTCAGGCCTTTACAGCCATTGAGGCAGGACAGTCTCCCCAAGCATGGTTGGCTACCATAAAAATCTAAAATGTTATGCTCAGGATGCAAGGCTAAGCACTGCACTCAGGGTCAGCCGCTTTGGACCCAGAGAAGAGCATGTCTGATTGCATGCGGGTTGATGCCCCAGGTCCCGCCTCTGAAAAAAAGGTATTGGACGGGTCTGATGCTCTTTGGTTGGATGACACCTAAATGAACATCGGTACAAAGTTCTAATTTATTTCTAATATTAGAGATCAGACCTCTACTCTGGCCTGATGTGTCTAAAACAGAAAAAGGGGGAACTGTAGAGAGCTGTGTAATGTTGTGTCCTAAAGATAAAGGTGGTTTCCGCCTTCCACCTTCCTGATGGTGAGTGCTCTCTGTCACAAGCAACTAGGACCGATCTGCATTGCCCATGTGGCATGCTGGGGTTGGCTACCCAGAGGCTATTTAAGCTGTGGGCTGGCTTTCCCCAGGTTCAGATGATTGTTCAAGGTTCCTGAATAAACTTCATTGAAAAAAAAAAGAAATAAATATTTAATGTTTATTTAATTGGACAACTTCATAAGTAGGGAAGCCTCAAAGTGATGTAAAATTAAGGAGACATATATAATGACAAGGGGGTCTCATACTGTGGTTTTAGATTTGAAATTTCCTAGGTTCTGACTTTGAACTGAGTGGTTATTGTAGTACTAAGTAAATGTACTTTCATGTTCTTATTGATATATTAGGCTCATAAATGGTGGGAACTAGAAAAGATCATCCTAAGTTGTTCCAGAAGCAGAAAAAACACACAGTATATACTTACTAACAGACGTATAATATAACAGATATATAGTACCTTGAAATTCTAATTGATATAATAGGCAGTTTAATAGGTGGGAACTAGAAACGATCATCCTGACTAAGCAATTCAGAAGCAAAAAGACACACACTGTATATACTCACTAAAAGACACATAAGATAAACCTACTAAAATATGTACACTTAAGAAACTAATCAACAGGGAGGACTGTGCCTAAAATGCTCAATCATGACCCTGAAAGATAAAGGGGATGAACATCAGAAGAAGGAGAAAACAGGGATAAGTTTTGGAGCCTTTCCCAGAGGGCCTGTGAAAGTCTCTACCCTGCATAATATCAAAGAAAATGCTGAGGCTTATAGCCAACTTTTGAGCAAAGTACATGGAATCAAATGAAAGAAGTGGGAAATAGTAAGATGTGGAGAGGACAGGAGCTCCACAATGATAACAACAGAACCAAAAAAAAATCTGAATACAGGGGTCTTTCCTCATATTCCAACCAAGTACCATACATGGAGATAACCTAGAACCCCTGCAAAGATGTAGCCCATGGCAGTTCGGTGCCGTAGAGGGTTCCAAAGTAATGGGAACAGGAACTGCCTCTGACATGAACAGATTAGCCTATTCTTTGATTGCCTCACCGTGATGGGGGATCAGCCTTACCAGGCCATAGAGGAAGACAATGCAGCCACTCCTGATGAGAACTAATATTCTAGCATCAGAAAAAAGAAGAACTCCCCTATCAGTGGACTTGGGGACAGTCATGCATGGAGAAGGGGGACAGAAGGTGGGATTGGGAGGGGAGGAGTGGGATTTTTTTGGGGGATTTAAAGTGAATAAGAGTAATTAATAAACATTTTGAAAATATTAAAAATATATCATTCCTGTTGGATTTATATTATAGGAGGTATGCTTTAAGGTTAATATGCCAATGAAAGTGACCAGACAGAATGGAATCTCTGTCTCTCAGTCTCTGTCAGTTTATATCTTTGTTTTTGCTCATCTTAGTCTCTATTTCTGAATCTGTCTCTCTAGCTCTTTCTAGCTCTATCTTTCTCTGTACCCCCCCTTTCTGAATGCCACTTGTGGTTATTAAGAAATCTCTCAGTTCTGTTGAAGTACTACAACAAGTTGAGTGCTTGCTAACATGGCATCCTGATGTTCTCTGTAAAAATGGAAGCACGGTTCTAGTCAAACGTTTTTTGTTCAGAAATTTGCCTTGGTCAGGGAATGAATTACAGTAAGTAATTTACTGATTGAGGACATATTATAATGGAATCAGTGATAATGTGAAAGTTATGTGATTTTATTAATGACCACTCCAAAAAAATAAGTGACACTTTTCCTGAACTAAGAGTCTTGGACACAGGAAATGTCATCTCTGGGTTGAGTGGTTTTACCTGCCAAGATTGAGGCATGTAGGGCTGCTCAGCCTTTCTCTCAAGCAGGCTGTCCACTTGGCCTTTTTAATAACTGGCTCCTGAAACTCTTCCTGGATTTCACCTTCTCCATGACATCATTCAACCTCCAGCCAATCAGCAACTGAGAAAAACCTTGAGGTTTCCATGGAGATGAGTAAACAATCATTCCTCAGTGTCCAGCATCTCTGATCATGTTTGTGGCCTATTGGAAATTTATCCCCCACTATTAGGAGACCGCACAGTAAGTGAACACATACCATATTTGTCTTTCTGCATTTTAGTTATTTCACATAGGATTTTTTTCCTGGTTCCATCCATGTGCCTGAAAATATCACGTTGTCATTTTCTTAGCTGAATAATATTCCGTTATGGAAACATTCTACATTTTCCCCAAAGGAGATTGTCAGTCCTGGTTGTTAGTCTTTGGAAGTTACTAGGAATTTAATCAATGACAGACTTTCAGGATAACAATGTACTTTTAGCCTGGAAGTCTGTCCATCTTCTTCTACTTCTGGTTATTTAAATTCCAATGTCCCCTCTAAGGCCATCTATTTACATGTAGGGCCCCCATGAGGAAATGTCTGGTTAGTGTTAAGAGGTATTCCCGTTGTTAGATAATATAATTCCTTTTGTTTCCCTAATTTCTTACTTGGTCCTTTTATCTTTTGTATACAGATGGGCTCCTGATATTTTTGCATTAATTATTTTATCCAGCCATTTTTGCTGAAGGTGTTTATCAGCTGTAGGAATTTCCTGGCAGAATATTTGAGGTAACTAAGAAATCATAAAATCTCCAAGCAGTGATACTTTGACTTTGCCCTTTTCTGATTTGTATTGCCTTGATCTACTTCAGTTGTCCTATTGCTTTAGCTAGGACTTCCAGACCTATGATAAAGAGATATGGAAGAGAGTGGGCAGCCTTGCCTTGTCCCTGATTTCAGTGGGATTGCTATAAATTTCTCTCGGTTTAGTTTGATGTTGACTATAGGCTTGCTGAAATATTGCCTTTACTATATTTAGGTGTGTGCTCTTATCCCTGATCTCTCCAAACTTTAAACATGAAAGGTTGTTGGCTTTTGTCAAATGCTTTTTCAACATCTAAGGAGATTATCATGTGGGGTTTTTATTCTTTCTTTTTTTTAATATGGTGGATCACATTGATTGATTTCCATATATTGAACCACCCCTGCATACCTGGGATGAATCCTAATTTGTCATAGTGGATGCTATCTCTGATGTGTTCCTGTATTTGGTCAAAGACATCAAGTAACGAAGGGAGTCAAAGACTTGTATGAAAAATATTTCAAGTCTCTGAAGAAAGAATTAGAAGAAGATATCAGAAGATGGAAAGATCTCCTATGCTCATGGCTTGGCAGGCTTAACATTGTAAAAGTAGCCATCTTACCAAAAGCAATCTACAGTTTCATTGCAATTCCCATTAAATTACGGAAACAATTCTTTACAGACCTTAAAAGAAAAATTCTCAGCTTCATATGGAATAACCAGAAACCCAGAATTGCTAATACAATCCTTTCCTTCTAGAGGTATCTCCATCCCTGATCTCAAACTGCATTTTAGAGCCACAGTAATAAAAACTGCATGGTACTGGCATAGAAACAGAATGGTGGATAAATAGATCCAAATGGAAGAAACAAAAATGAACCCACATACTTCAGGACAACTGAGTTTTGACAAAGATGCCAAAACCATAAATGGAAAAAAAGATAGCATCTTCAACAAATGGTACTGGTCTAACTGGATGTCTACATGTAGAAAAATGCAAATAAATCCTTACTTATCAGCCTGTACAAACTAAAGTCAAGTGGATCAAAGACCTCAACTTAAAACTAGACACATTAAATTGGTTAGAAGTAAAGGTAGGGAACATCCTTGAACTCATTGGCACAGGAGACAACTTGCTGAATGAAACACCAACAGCACAGGCTCTAAGAGCACCAAGCAGTGAATGGGACCTCATGAAACTGAAAAGCTTTTGTAAAGCAAAGGAAACTATCATCAAAACAAAACAAAATGCCTACAGATTGGGTAAAAAAACAAAACAAAACAAAAAAACAAACTGCACCAAACTTCTATGTGACAGAGGGCTAATACCCAGTATATATAAGAACTAAGGAAGTTGAAAAGCAACAAATCAAGTAATCAAATTAAAAATGGGGAGTAGATGTAAACAGAAAACTCTCAATACAGCAATATCAATTGGCAGAGAAACACTTAAAGAAATGCTCAACTTTATTAGCCAATAGCATTAGAAATGCTGCATGGTGGCCAAGGGAGAATGAAGGTGAGATTGAGAGGGTGAGGGGGTTATTTGGGGATACAAAGTGAATAAAGTTTAATTAATTAAAAAATAATATAAAATATTAAAATATTATAATTCCTTTGAAGTTACATTATAGGAGGGTGTGCCTTGAGGTCGATATGCCAATGAAAGTGACCAGAGAATGGAGTCTCTGTCTCTCCGTCATTGTCACATTTTATCCTTGTTTTTGTTGGTGTAGGTCTATTTTTGAATCTGTATCTTTAGCTCTATCTCTCTCTGTCTGTGTCTGACACTCACTCTCTTCCTGTCCCTTGTGGTTCTGTATGAAAAGCTATCATACAGCTATTATCTGCTGAAGCACTATAACAAGATGACTGTTTGCTGTGTGACTTCCTAGATGGTCTCTGTAAAAACATAAGCAAGATCCCAATTAAATGCTTTTTGTTCAAAGATTTGCCTTTGTCAAGAGCATTTTCACAGTAAGTAATTCACTGACTTAGGATATATCTATGCATTTAACAAATGACAATGGAATCTCTGACATAGTGAAACTCACAAGTCAAGGACACGTGACATTATAAATGACCACTTGAAAGAAATATGTGACACTTTCCTGAACTAAGAGACTTAGACACAGGATCTTTCATCTCTGTGTTTTGTGCTTTCAGCTGCCCAGAGGTATGTAGGGCTGCTCAGCCTTCCTCTCAAGCATGCTGTCTACTTGGCTGTATTAATAACTGGCTCCTAAATCACTTACTGGCTTTAACAAGTTTCATTACATCATTCTGCCTCTCAAGGATTGAGTCCTAAGAGAATTTTGGGGTTTCCATGAAGATGAGTAAAAAAGAAAAAAATCCTCAATGTCTGTTGTCTCTGATCCTGTGTACATATGACATTTTCTTGGGAAATCCAACAAGCCTTTATCTCATCCATTTGTTCATTTGTGTGAGTAAAGATCCCATACCTTTACTACTGTTTACCTGTGTGACAGTTCCAGGTAGTAAATGAAACTTTAATATTTATTTAATTGGACAGCTTCCAAAGTAGGGAAGCTTCAACGTGATGTGAGATTAAGGTGAATGTAGTGAATGACAATGTGGTCTCCTACTTTGGCTTTGGTTATGAAATTTTCTAGGTTGTGACTTTGAAATGAGCAGTTACTGGCATACTCACTAAATGTAACTTCACATTCTTATTGATTATAATAGCCTGGCAGGGTCTAAGGTTCCCTGGGCTATTGAGTCTTTAAGAACAGAAAAACAAGGAAACTGGACAATTCCTGGGAGTGGTGTGGCTGAAACAGAGAATGATTGGTGATTATAAAAGAACTGTGGGGCAAGTAACTATTAGACAGCTGGTTCTGTTTCACACTAGTTTTACCAACCCTCTATGAGCATGGTTGCCTTGGCTGACATGGCTAAATCGGCAACTATTTCCTACTCAGTTATCACTGAGGAACACTCCTGGACCTGAGGTTAACTCTGGGCCTTTAGGACAGAGAAATGAGTACAATAACTGCTGTTTTTTTGTTTTGTTTTCCTGTGGTCCTTCATACAAACCCTCTAAATGTAGTGTTAGTGCCAGGAATGTTTTTTCAGAAGTGTCAAAGAGCTCATGGTCTCTGAGGTCCTGGGTAACCTCTACTTCATGGGTAGGATTCTGTGCTACCTGAAGTAGTGGGTAAACACTATTTCATGGCTAGGATCTCTGCTACATAATGAGTTCCTGGAAAGAATGCCTTACAAAGTAAAACAGCGCTCCTTTAGTGGAACGTTTCCTGTATATTAAAAGTCCCTGTAAAAGATATCAACATATTATTTTTATTGATTATGTGGGAATGTTATACAACATATATTACACTCCTTTTCCAGTGCTCCCAGGTTCAAATTCCTACCCATATGTCACACTATTTTTTTCTTTAAAATAAATCAATTTTAAAATGTGTTTTCATCTACTCATTGGAATATTATCAGAGTCTCAGTACCAAGCCCCTTAAAGAATAATGAGTTCATCCTTGCCACACCATGAAACCACCCCAAAGAAGAAACCATCAGTCCTGAAGAGTTCTATACTTCATTGCATTGATCACAGTTTTTCTTATGTATTTATTTATTACTATTTGTTTACTATGTGTCTCCTCTGCTGCTTCCCCTCTTCTGCTTCCAGCCCCACCCACCATCCTTGTTTTACCCCTATGCCCTCTCTCCAGATCCCTGATAAGGAAGGTCCTCTTCCACCTTCAATCTGCCCCTAGTAAATTAGGTATCAGAAAGGGTGGCTTCATCATCTTTCTCTGCAGCTGGATTCTCAGGGTATTGTTTTCCTTGTGTCCCCAATTCCCTTTACTTATGACACTCTTCCCCCCTGCTCTCCTGAAAGCTTCCCAGAGCTCTGAAGGAAGGGAGAATTTCAAAGGGAAATACTATTTAGAGCAGGGTATGTTAATATTTCTCTTAGCATTATATAAGACTGTAGGTCTCCATATGCAATTCCATTTAATGCAGAAGGAAGCATCTCTTTGGATGCAAGAACATGACAGTGATCTATCATTTGAGGGCAAAGGGGAACTTATTTTAATAACAACAGCCTGAGTTGCTTGAAAATTTCTGTAGGATGGCCTGTCCCAAAATATTAATTAACTGCCACTCAATCCCACTAGTGAAAGACTACATTTGTTACAATAGATGGCCTATTGGAACTTTATCACTCACTATTAGGAGACTTCCAAAGAAGTGAGTACACACCATATTTGTCCTTCTGCATTTTAGTTACTTCACACAGGATGATTTCTCCTGGTTCCAAACATTTGTCTAAATATAACATGATGTAATTTTCTTAGCTGAACAATATTCTATTATTGAAATATTCCACAATTTCCACAAAGGAGATTGTCAGTCCTGTTCTTTAGATCTTGCAAATTGCTGTGATTTTAATCATTGTATTGGATGACAACTATCAGGATATGTATGTTCTATTAGCTAGAATTCCCTCCACCTTCTTCCCCTTCCTGGTGCTTTGAATTGCAATGTCCCCTTGAAGCTCATCTATTTACATGTTGAGTCCCCAGTGAAGAAATGTCTGGGAAGTGTTCGGAAGTATGGCCTGGTTAGATAATGTAATTCTCTTTGGATTTATAATATAGGAGGGTGTGCTTTGAGCTTGATATACCAATGGAAATGACCAGAGAGAAAGGAGTCTCTGTGTCTCAGTCTCTGTCACTTTATATATTTGTTTATTTTGGTCTTTGTCTCTCAATCTCAATCTGACTCTATAACTCTTTCTCTCTGTCTTTTTCTTTCTCTCTCTGTCAGCCTCTCTCTGCCTGCTGCTTGTGGTACTGTATGAAATGTTATCAGTTCTCCTGAAGTACTTCAACAAGATGACTGCTTTGAGATGTGAACCTAGATGGTCTCTGTAAAAATATAAAAAAAGTCCCAATTAAACACTTTGTGTTAAAAGATTTGCCTTTGTCATGGAGTGTTTTCCAACTAAGTAATTCACCAAGTGAGGATATATCTGTGCTTTTAATAAATAATAATGTGATAATTTGAAATTCACATGTCAAGGACACGTGACATTATTAATGAACAATTGAAAGAAATATGTGACCCCTCTCCTGAACTAAGAGTCTTGGACACAAGAACTGACATCTCTGGGTTATGTGCTTTCAGCTGCCCAGATTGAGGATTGTAGGGATTCTCAGCCTTTCTCTCAAGCAAACTGCCCTCTTGGTCCTTGTAATAACTGGCTCCTGAAACACTTACTGGCTTTAATATTTGGGTTTCCATGGAGATGAGTAAACAAACTTTCCTCAGTTTCAAGTATTTCTGATCCACTGCACAGGTGACATTTTGTTCTGAAACCCAACAAGCCTTTATCTCATCCGTTTATCCAGATAACACAACTTTATTTCTTTTACCTCTGTGACAATGTCAGGGAGGAAACTGTAATGTTTATTTAATTGGACAGCTACCTAAGTAGGAAAGCTTCAAAGTGCTATGGGATTTTAAGGGGGATGTACCAAATGACAAGGTATTCTCGTAATGTGCTCTTGAATCTGAAATCTCCTAGGTTGTGACTTTGAACTGAGCAATTACTCCTGTACTCACTCAATGTAACTTCATATTCTTATTTATATAATAGCCTTGCAGAGTCTTGGCTTCCCTGAGCTATTGAGTCCTTAAGGGCAGGGAAAAGAGAAGGAAACCAGACAATTCCTCAGAATAGTTTGGCTGAAACAGAAAAATCTGTGTATGTAAAAGGATAACTGAGGGGCAATAAACCCTTAGACATTTGGTGCTATTCTACACTAGTGTTGCCAACCCACTAGGAGCATGGTTGCCTTGGCTGATATGGCTGGATCAGCAGCTGTGTCCTACTCACTGACAAATCCTCCTGGTCCTGGGGTTAACAATTTAAACTGGTCTTTTAGGACAGAGAAATGGGTCTGCATTATATGCCTAGGACAGAAGAGCAGAATTGTTTCTTGATGTTGACCTCTGGACAAACCATTTAAACAAAGTGTTAGTGCCAGGAGTGCTTGTTTAGAAGTGCCACCGAGCTAATGTTGTCTGAACTAGCTGGATAACCACTAGTTCATGGTTAGGATTCTCTACTATATAATGAGTTCCTGGAAAGCATGCCTTACACAGTGAAATTCTGACCTCCATTATCATAATCTTTTCTCCATGTAAAAGTCATTGTAAAGTTGTCAACTTATCTATCATTTAAGGAGAAATAGCAACATATTTTAATAACAACAGCATGGATTACTTGACAATTTCCATAGGATACCCTGGCCCAACCACTCAATTATTTCACACAAGATGATTTTTCCTGGTTTCATCCATTTGCCTGAAAATATCATGATGTCATTTTCTTAGCTGAATAATACTTCATTATGGAAAAATTCCACATTTTCCCCAAAGTAGATTTTCAGTCCTGTTTTTTAGACCTTGGAAGTAATTGTGTCTTTAAACATTGTATTGAATGACAAACTATCAGGATAACTATTTTCTTTTAGACTACAAGTCCCCACATTCTCTTCCTCTTCCTGGTGATTTAAATAGCAATGTCCCCTGGAAGCTTATCTATTTACATGTTTAGTCCCAGTGAAGAAATGTCTGTGAAGGTTTAGGAAGTATTACCTTGTTCAATAATATAATTCCTTTGGGAGTGATAATATAGGAGGGTGTGCTTCGAAGTTGATATGCCATTGAAAGTGACCAGAAAGAATGTAGTCATTGTCTCTCTGTCTCTGTCACTCTATATCTTTGTTTCTGTTGGTCTAGTTCTCTATATTTCTGAATCTGTCTCTCTAGCACTTTCTGTCTCTCTTTCACTCTCTGTCTCCCTCTCTTTGCCTGCCACTTGTGGTATAGTATAAAAAGTTCTCAAGATGAACGCTTGCTGTCACGACATTCTGGATGGTCTTTGTAAAAATATAAGCAAGGTACCATTTAAACCCATTTAAACAAAAAGTTCAAGGAGTTGCCTTTGTGAGGGAACATTTTTCCAGTAAATATTTCTATGATAGAGGACATATCTGTGTATTTTAAAAAATTACTGGATTCTGTGATAATGTGAACATCACAGATCAAAGACATGTGATTTTTCTAATGACCACTTGAAAGAAATATGTGACAGCTTTCCTGAAATAAGCATGTTGGACACAGGAACTATCATGTCTGTGTTCAGTGCTTTCACCTGCCCAGATTGAAGCTACATGTAGGGTTGCTCAGCCTTTCTCTCAAGCAGTCTGTCCACTTAGCCCTTTAAAATAACTGGCTTCTGAAAATTTTACTGGTTTTCACCTGTTTCATGACAACATTCTGCCTCTCAGCCAGTCAGCACCTGAGAGAATCTTGAAGTTTCCATGGAGATGAGTAAACAAACCTTCCTCAGTATCCAGAATCTATAAATCTGTGCATACTTGACTTTTTCTTGTGAAATCCTACAATATTTTATCTTATCCCTTAATCCACATCACGCACCTTTACTTGTGCTTACTTCTGTGATAATGTCAGGTAGGAAATAAAACTTTAATTTTTATTTAATTGGACAGCTTTGTAAGTAGGAAAGCTTCAAGGTGATGTGGGATTAAGGGAAATGTACTGAATGACATGGTGGTCTCATAATGTAGTCTTGAATTTGAAATTTCATAGGTTGTGACTTTGAACTGAGCAGTTACTCCAGTAATCACTAAATGTATCTTCACATTCTTATTGATATAATAGGTTGGCATGGCCTAGGGTTCCCTGATGTATTGAATTTTAAGAGCAGCAATATTAATCCAGACATTTCCTGGCACTGGTTTGGCTGAAACAGAAAAGGATGCATGAGTATAAAAGGAGAAATGAGAGGCAATTAACTCTATGACAGCTGGGGATGTCAACACTAGGGTTGACAACCCTCTATAGAAAGGTTGCCTTGACTGACCTGTCCAGTTTGGCATCTGTTTCCTTCTCCTTGATCAGTGAGCAATCTTCCTGGTCCTTGGGTTTGCAGTTAAAACTGGGCATGCAGGACAAAGAAATATGTCCTAGGATTCAAGAACACGTGTGTTTCCTGCTGTGTTCCTCCAGACTACCCCTCTAAGTGTAGTTATAGTGAAAGAACTGCTTGTTCAGAGGTGCTACCAAAGCTCATGTGGCCTGATGTAGCAGGGTAACAACTTGTTCATGGCAAGGTTTCTGTGATACATAATCAGTTTCTGGACAGCATGCATTACACAGTGAAACTCTGCCTTCCTTTAGCAGAATCTTTTCTCTGTGTTAGGAGTCACTGTAAAAGTAGTCAACATATTCTTTTATTGCTATGTGGAATTTCATATATTATACATTACACTCCTTTTTCACTGATCCCAGGTTCAAATTCCTACCCACATGTCACACTAAAATATTTTTTCTTTAAAATTTCATCAGTTGAAGTATGTGTTGATCATATATTCATTGGAGCATGATCAGAGTCTCATTGACAAGTCCCTTAAAGAAAACTGAGTTCATCCTTGCCATGCCCTGGCAACAACCCCCAAAAAGAAGCCATCTGTCTTGAAGATCTCTATTCTTCATCACCTTGATCACAGTTTTTCTTATGTATTTATTTATTATGATTTGTTCACTTTGTATGCCCTCTGCTGCCTACTCTCTCTTCTCATTCCAGTCCAACCCCCACCACTTCTTCAACCTCTATTACAGTTCTCTAGTTACCTTATGGGTGAGGTAGAATGACCCCTTCTATCTGATCATTGCTTATCAGTTCTCATCTAGGCTCTCTCCTTTATCTTCCCCTGTGGCCTGATTCTCAAGGCATTGTTCTCCTTGTGTTCTCAGTTCCCTCTACTTATGACACACTACCTGCCTTCTTTCCTGCAGGCTTAGCAGAGAACTGATGGAAGGCAGAATTTCATAGGGAAATCCAGTTTAGAACTGGGTGTTTTAAATTCTTTTTCTGCACAATATCGGACTGTGTGTCTCTGTAAGCAATCCCATTTGATGCAGAAGGAAGCATAACTGTGGATAAAAGATCATGGCACTGATCTATCAGTTGAGGGCAGAGAGCAGTATATTTCAATAAAATTGTATTGGTTCATTGAATTTACTTAGGATGCTCTGGTCTAACAACTCAATTAACTGTCCCCCAATCCCCCTAGTGGAACAATTGTTTGGTAATAGTAGATGGCCTGTTTGAATATTTTTCCCCACTATTAGGAAACCTCCTAATAAGTGACTACATGCCATAATTTTCATTCTCCATTTTAGTTACTTCACCCAGGATGATTTTTCCTGGTTCTATCCATTTGCCTGAAAATACCTTGATAACATTTTCATAGCTGAATAATACTCCATTATGGAAACATTCCACATTTTCCTCAAAGGAGATTGTCAATCTTGTTCTTTATTCTTTGAAAGTTGCTGGGACTGTAATCATTGTATTGAATGAGAAACTATAAATATAACTATGTTCTTTTATCCTAAAATTCTCTCCATCTTCTTCCACTTCTTGGTGACTTGAATTGTATGCCTCTTTGTTGCTCATCTGTTTACACGTGGAATACCCAGTGAGGTACTATCTGGGAAAGGTTAGGATGAATGGCCTTGTTAGATAATATAATTCCTATTGGAGTTATATTACAGGAGGGTATGCTTTTGAGGTTGATATACCAATGAAAGTGACCATATAGAATGAAGTCTCTCTCTCTCTCTCTCTCTCTCTCTCTCTCTCTCTCTCTCTTAATCATCCTATATCCCACAAGGAAATAGAAGCAGTCCTCAGAAGTCTCCCATCCAAAGAAAAAAAAATCCCAGGACCAGATGGTTTCATTGCAGAATTCTACCAGACCTTCAAAGAAGAGCTAACTGTAGTTCTTTTCAAACTACTCCACAAAACAGAAACAGAAGGAACATTACCAAACTCATTTTATGAAGCCACAATCACCTTGGTACCTAACCCTCACAAAGACCCAACAAAGAAAGAAAATTTCAGAACAATCTCCCTAATAAACAGTGATGCAAAAATATTCAACAAAATACTTACAAACCGAATACAAGATCACATCAAAGATATCATCCACTATGACCAAGAAGGCCTCATCCCAGGTATGCAGGGGTGGTTCAATAAACAGCAATCCATCAATGTGATCCACCATATTAGCAAACTGAAAGAAAAAAATAAAACATAATAATCTCCTTAGATGCTGAAAACGCATTTGACAAAACCAGTCTCTCTTAATAGGTCACTTCATATCTTTGTTTCTGTTGGTCTAGGTCTCTCTATTTCTGAATATCTCTCTCCAGCACTTTCTCTCTTTGTCTCTCTCTGTCTCCCTCACTCTTCATTCTTCTTGTGGTTCAGCATGAAAAGCTCTCAGTTCTGCTGAAGGACTAAAACAAGATGAGAGCTTACTGACTTGATGTTCTGGATGTTCTCTGTAAAAATATCAACAAGGTCCAAATTATATGATTTATTAAGAATTTGCTGGAGAAGAGAATGTTTTCACAGTAAGTAATTAACTGACAGAGGACATATCTGTTCATTTAACAAATAATAATGGAATCTGAAAATGTGAAACACACATGTCAAGGACACGTGGCATTATTAATGAACACTTGAAAGAAATATGTGACACTTTTCCTGAACTAACAGTCTTGGACACTGGAACTGTCATCTGTGGGTTGTGTGCTTTCAGCTGCCCAGATTGAGGCATGTAGGGTTTCTCAGCCTTTCTCAAGTAGGCTGTCCACTTGGCCCTTTTAATAAATGGCTCCTGAAATTCTTACTTGCTTATACCTGTTTCATGACATCATTCTCACTCTAGCAATCAGCATCTGAGAGAATCTTGAGGTTTCCCTGGAGATGAGTAAACAAACTTTCCTAACTCTCAAGTATCTCTGATTCTGTGCACATGTGACTTTTTCTTGTGAAACCAACAGGCCTTTATCTCATCCCTTTATCCAGATCCCACACCTTTACTCCTGTTTACCTGTGACAATGTCAGATAAGAAATGAAACTTAAATGTTTATTTATTTGGACAGCTTTGTAACTAAGAAAGCTTCAAAGTGATGTGGGATTAAGGGGAATATATTTAATGGCAAGGTGGTCTCCAACTGTGGCCTTGCACCTGAAATTTCCTAGGTTGTGTCTTTGAACTGAGCAGTTACTGGAATACTCACTAAATGTAACTTCACATTCTTATTGATGTAATAGTCAGGAGTGTTGAGTGTTCCCTGGGGTATTTTTTCAGAGCAGGGGAAAAAGAAGGAAAAGATATAGTTCCTGTGATTGGTTAGGCTGAAACAGAAAAAGTTCTGTGTGTGTAAAAGAAGAACTGAAGGGCAATAAACTCTTTGAGAGCTTGTACTCTTCAACACTTTTGTTGGCATACCTCTATGAGCCTTTGCTGACTTGGCTGAATGGGCAGCTGTGTCCTTCTCAGTGGACAGTGAGGATAGTGGTCCTGGGGTTTATATTTAAAAATGATCCTTGAGGACAGAGAAATTTGTGTCCCTGTTGTATGCTAGAACAAAGAGCTGCTGTGTTTTCTGCTGTGGTATTCCAGACAAACCATCTAAACATAATTTTAGTGTCAGGACTGCTTCTTCACAGTTACCACATGAGCCCTGGGAGTCTGAGGTAGCTGGGTAACAACTACTTCATGGCAAGAGTTCTTTGCTACATAACGAATTTCTGGAAAGCATTCCTTACAAAGTCAAACTCTGCCCTTCTTTTGTGGAATCTTTTCTCCATGTTAAGTGTCATTTTATAAGTTGTCAACATATTATTTTCATTGCTTATGTGGGAATTTCATATAATATGCATTTACTACTTTTCTATTGCTCCTAGGTTCAAATTCCTACCCATGTGTCACACTAATTTTGTTTTAATTATATCAATTCAAGTGTGTGTTGTTCATATACTCACTGCAACATGATCAGAGTCTCAGTGAAAGTCCCTTAAAGAAAACTGAGCTCATATTTGCTGCAGGATGGTACCACTCCCAAACAGAAGCCATCAGTCCTGAAGAGCTCTATACATCATAACCTTGATCACAGTTTGTCTTATATATTTATTTATTATGACTTGTTCACTTTGTATCCCCATTGCTATCCCCTCCCTCTTCATCTTCCAGTCCCACACAGCCTCCTTCTTTTATATCTATGACCTTTCTCTAGTTACCTGACAGGGGAGGTTCTCCTCCCCTTTCTGTCAGGACTCACCAATTCTGGATGCATCATCTGCCTCTGCAGCCTGAATGCTCAGGGCATTGTTCTCTTTGTGTCCTCAATTCACTCTGCTTATGACACTCTTCAAGCCTCCCCTCCTGCAGGCTTTCCAGAGCTTTGAGGAGAGGGGGAATTTAAGAGGGAATTCCAATTTACAACTGTATGTTCTAAGGTCTCTCTTTGCAAAATATCAGACTGTGGATATTTGTATGCAATCCCATTTGATGAAGGAAGCATCTCTGTGGAACCAAGAACATGGCAATGATATATCAGTTGAGGGTAGAGAGCAACTTGAAATTTTTTATAGGATGCCCTGGCCCTTCAACTCAACTAAATTCCACCCAATTCCCCTAGTGGTAGACTGGGTTGGTTATAATAGATGGCCAATTGGAGCTTCATCACTCACTACTAGGAGAACTGGTGGTTCTATCCATTTTATCTGAAAATATCTTGATGTAATTTTCATAGCAGAATAATACTCCATTATGCAAATATTCTACATTTTCTCTGTAGGTGATTGTCACTCCTGTCTTTAGTCCTTGAAAGCTGCTAGGACTTTAATCATTGTCTTGAATGACAAAATATCAAGATAACTGTGTTCTTTTAGCCTAGAAGTCCCTCCAACTTCTTCCATTCCTGGTGATTTGAATTGCAATATCTCCTCTAAGTCCATCTATTTATATGTATGGTCCCCAATTAGGAAATGTCTGGGAATGTTTGGAGATATGGCCTTGTCAGATAATATATTTTTTCCCTAATTTCTTTCTCAGTCCTTTTGTCTTTTGTATACAGGAGGTCTACTGATTTTTTTTGAATTAATTTTATATCCAACCCCTTTACTGAAGTTGTTTCTCAGCTGTAGAAGTTCCCTATTAGATATGTCCAATAATGTAAGCATGAATGCATGTTGGATTTTGTTAAATGCTTTTTCAACATTGAAGGAGATTATTATATGTTATTTTTTCATTCAATTTGTTAAAATAGTAGATCATATTTTTCTTTTTTTCTTACATTTTTTTAATATGGTGGATCACATGGATAGATTTCCATATATTGAACCACCTCTGCATACATGGGATGAAGCCTACTTGATAATAGTTGATGATATATTTGATGTGTTCTTGTATTCAGTCAAAGACATAGAGAGTACCTTGGTGTGACCCTAACCAAACAAATCAAAGACTTGTGTGTGTGTATATATATATATATATATATATATATATCAAGTCTCTGAAGAATTAGAAGCAGATACCAGAAGATGGAAAGATTTACCAAGCTCATGGATTAGCAGGATTAACATAGTAAAAATAGCCATTTTAACAAAAGCAATCTACAGATTCCATGCAATTCCCATCAAATTACCAATAATTCTTTACAGAAAAATTGAAAGAAAAATCCCCTACTTCATATGGGAAAACAAGAAACCCAGTATTGCTAAAACAATCCTCTACAATAAAAGATCTTCTGGATGTATCACCACCCCTGAACTCAGGCTATAATGTAGAGCAACAATAATTAAAAGTACATGGTACTGGTATAGAAACAGAATGGTGGATCAAAGGAACCAAAGTGAAGACCCATAAATAAACCCACATACTTACGGACAGCTGAGTTTTGACAAAAATGCCAAAACCATACAGTAGAAAAAAGATAACATCTTCAACAAATAGTGCCGGTCTAAGTGGATATTTACATGTAGGAAAATGCCTGCTCAAAACTAATGTCCAAGTGGATCAAAGACCTCAACATAAAACCAGACCCATTAAATCAGTTAGAAGAAAAAGTGGGGAAGAATATTGAACTGATTGGCACAGGAGAAAACTTCCTGAACAGAACACCAACAGCACAGGCTCTAAGAACAATAATCTGTAAATGGGACCTCATGAAACTGAAAAGCTTTTATAAGACAAAGAAGGACACTGTCATCAGAACAAAATGAATGCTTACAGATTTGGAAAGAATATTCACCAACCCTCTATGTGACAGAGGGATATTTTCCAGTATATATAAAGAACTAAAAAGTGGAAAAGTAACAAATCAAGTAATCCAGTTTAAAAAAAAAAGGAACAGATGTACATAGAGAGTTCTCAATAGAGGAATAGGAATGGCAGAGAAATACTTAAAGAAATGCTCAGCCTCATTGGCAATCAAAGGAATGCAAATAAAATGTACCCAGAGATTTCATCTCTTTCAGAATGGCCAAGAGCAAAAACTCAAGTGACAACACATGCTGGAGAGGTTGTGGAGTAAGAGGAACCCTCCCTCCACTTCTGGTAGGAATGTAAACTTATACAACCACTCTGAAAATCAATCTGGCACTTTCACAAACAACAATTAATAATGTTTCCTCAAGATCCAGCTATACCATTATTAGGCATATATCTAAATGAAGCTCAAGTACACAATATGGACAAGGAAAAATTGAAATTTGCAGGTCATTGGTGGATTCTGGGAGTGAGCTATCCCAGATAAAGAATGACATACACAGTATTTACTCACTCATACAGACATATAATATAGGATAAACACACTAAAATCTGTACATCTAAAATATTTTAATCAGCAGGGAGGACTCTGGCTAAAAGGCTCAATCCCCAACCCGAAAGGCATAGAGGATGGACATCAGAAGAAGGAGAAAATATGGAATAAGTTAGGAGCCTGCCACAAAGTGCCTCTGAAGGGCTCTGCCCTACAGACTATCAAAGTAGATGCTGAGATTTATGGCTAACTGTTGGGCAGAGTGCATGGAATCTTATGAAATAAGTGGGATACAGTAAGTTCTAGAGAGGACAGGAACTCCATAAGGAGAACAACAGAACCAAAAAAAAAATATGAGCATGTTGGTCTTTCCTGATATTCATACTCCATCCAGGTGCCATGCATGGAGATATACTAGAACCCTGCACAGATATAGCCCATGGCAGTTTCCAAGGGGATTCCATAGTAATGGGAAGAGGGAATGCCTCTGACATGAACTGAATGGCCTGCTCTTTGATCACACCACCCTGATGGGGGAGCATCCTTAGCAGGCCACAGGAGTAGACAGTGCAGCCATTCCTGATGAGATCTGATAAACTAGGTTCTGAAGAAAGGAGAGGAAGATCTCCCCTGTTTGGACTTGGGGAGGTGCATGAGTGGACAAGGGAAAGGGATGTTGATATTGGGAGGACAGGAGATAGGACTTTATGGGGTGATACAAAATGAATAAAGTGTAATTAATAAAAAATAATATAAAAATTGTAAATCATAATTCATTTTGGTATTATACTATAGGAGGTTATGGATTGAGGTCGATATGCCAATAAAAGTGACTATAAAGAATGGAGTATCTGGGGGGGGCGGGGCCAAGATGGCGACTAGCACACACAGTTTCTGAGCGGGGGGGATACCTGATCTTCTGAGTTGGAGAATGGAAGGACCCCCAACCCAGGAAAACCACAGCGAGGCTTTCTGAACAGCGGGGAACATCGCAGGAGGTGAAAACTTTGGCCTCTGGTCACCCGGAGACTTGCTTGGGGAAGGAGAGAAATGATCCTTTTTTCTTGAGGCACTCCCTTCCCCCAGACCTCCTTCCTCCTCAGCCAGCAGCATAGCGGACTCATCTTTCTCAGCGCAGACCTAACTGCCTGGGGTATACAGCCACTGAGATGGAGCCCCAAGTGATTTAGCGGCAGACAAAAGCCAGCAGTACGTGTCCCGGAGTCCCAGATTGAAACAGCGGCTGCACCATCCTCCCAGGGCGCGAATCTGCTAGACACCATACTAGCTCCGCAGGATCGCCATCACTGATGGTACGGCCCGCCCAGTGCCACAGTGACAGAGAATACGCTATATACTCACCAAAACCAGGCAGAAATGTTATACAATCTGGACACACCAGGCGCTGGGCCTCCCAAGCTTGGAGAGCACAGCAAAGAGATCCCAGGACTTCCCAGAAAGCATTGGGACTAGCAACCCAGGCTCCAGTTACAGCGGGACATGGTGGCTGAGCAGCACTGAACTGGCGGGGCACCACAGCCCTCCAGTTTAAGACTAACCAGGGCCAAAGGAGAGAACAGAGAGCCTGGTTACCCCATCCCTGCTGAAGTGACCACCCTGAAATCTCCAGCTGCAGCAAGACCTTAGAACCTGGCAGTGACAGCAGCACAGAACTGGCAGAAACACATCAAAGAAGCAGGGCCAAACCAGAGAGCAGAGAGCCCCGGATACCAAGATCTCTGCCAAGAGACCTGCCTGTAAGTGAGTGCACCCTTGAGAATCTGCAGTTCCCCAGATCCAGGGTCCTTCTAAATCAGAAGCCAGGCATCAAACCCCCCTCCCACCCACATACCCACTTTGAGAAACAGAGGGGCACTAGGGATTTTGAAGTTCCTGCCCTGTGGGCCTGATTGAGTAGTTAAGACAGTTAATGCCAGAAATTACGCTGCGATCATCATTAGCACCTCCGGCATATACAGTGCAGAGCCCCTCCCACACAATCAAGGGTTCAACATTAGCCATCACTCTGACCCTCGAAAAACACATCCACGCACACTTACACACACAGACACACACACGCGCTCGCGCACACACGCTTGTATTTGCCCCGTTTGTGCCTGCGTACTTTCCTCCCACAGGTACAGCTAGTCCTCAGCACACACTGAGAGTGCTCAGCTTCCTGAAGAACTCTCCAGATACCAGAGAGAGACAGCACCAGTCTGATCTGCAGAATCCAAAAACAAACAGGGAAGGTTTCAGATAAGCCAATGGCCAGGGGTAGGCGAAAGAACACTTCCAACATAAATCAGGACATCATGACTTCACCAGCAAACCCCAAAA
Organism: Meriones unguiculatus; assembly: GCF_030254825.1. NCBI lineage: Eukaryota > Metazoa > Chordata > Mammalia > Rodentia > Muridae > Meriones > Meriones unguiculatus. The sequence goes on from NW_026843709.1 coordinate 14,087,796, forward strand.
TCGATGGATACTCCAGTTCAGCAGAAGCACAGAAAAATGATTTTAAAGCCATGCTTGCCCAATTATTTGAGGCTCATAAGGAGGAAATGAACAAGTCTTTCAAAGAGATGGCCACTCAATTGGAGGCAAAGAAAGAAGAAATAGACAATAACCTTAAAGAAACACAGGCAAACATAGCCAAACAAATAGATACACAAGTAGAGGAAAAATTAGTGGCATATGAGAAGGAAATGAAAAAAGAAATAGAGGCCATTGTAGAGAGACAGGAATCCAAATTCAAACACATGAAAGAAATGGTGTAAGGCATGAAAACAGAATTAGAATCAATAAAGAAAACACAAAATGAGAAAACCCTTGAGCTGGAGAAATTGGAGAAAAGATCAGGAACCACAAAAGTAAACATCACCAACAGAATACAAGAGATGGAAGAGAGAATCTCTGGAGCTGAAGACACACTTGCAGAAATGGATACTTCTCTCAAAGAAAAAGTAAAATCAGAAAAGTTCCAATCACAAAATATCCAAGAAATCAGGATGCTATGAAAAGACAAAATCTAAGAATAATAGGAATTCACGAAAAAGAAGACTCCAGATTCCAAGGTTTGGCTTAGGGTTTGTCTATCTTGTTGATTTTCTCAAAGAACCAGCTTTTTGTTTCATTGATCGTTTGGATAGTTTTCAAGAAAATCATAGAAGAAAATTTTCCCAACTTAAAGAGATGTCCATAAATATACAAGAGGCCTACAGAACTCCAAATAGACTAGGCCAGAAAAGAAACACATCACGTCACATCATAGTCAAAACACTAAATCTACAGAACAAAGAAAAGATATTAAAAGCAGCAAGGGAAAAAGGCCAAGTAACATATGAAGGTAGACCTATCAGAATCACACCGGACTTCTCATCAGAAACTATGAAAGCCAGAAGGGCCTGGGCAAGTATCATGGAGACTCTAAGAGATCACAAATGTCAACCCAGACTACTATACCCTGCAAAGCTTTCAAATAACATAGATGGAGAAAAAAAATATACCATGACAAAACTAAATTTACACAATATCTACACTGCAAACCATCCCTACAGAAGATACTAGAAGGAAAACTCCAATCCAGTGAAAACAAATTCACCCAAGAAAACAGGGCATACAGATAATGTCCCAACAAAAATGAAAAGAAAACAAGCAATGAAACAGGGTTAGATCATCGACTCCATTACAAAAGGAACTAACATGCATTGGTCACTATTATCTATCAATATCAATGGACTCAACGCACCAATAAAAAGACACAGGCTAACAGAATGGTTAAGGAAACAGGATCCAACATTCTGTTGCATCCAAGAAACACACCTATGCAACAAAGACAAACACTACCTCAGAGTAAAGGGCTGGAAAACTATTTTTCAAGCAAATGGTTCCAGAAAACAAGCTGGATTAGCCATCCTAATATCTAATAAAATAGACTTTCAACAAAAGTTAATCAAAAAAGATAAGGAGGGCCACTATACTCTCATCAAAGGAAAAATCCACCAAGAGGACTTCACAATCTTGAATATCTATGCCCCAAATACAAGAGCACCGACATTCGTAAATGAAACATTATTAAAGCTTAAATCATACATTGATCCTAATACCTTAATAGTGGGAGACTTCAACACTCCACTCTCACCAAGGGACAGATCAACTAGACAGACACCAAATAAGGAAATAAAAGCACTCACAGAATCCCTAAATCAAATGGACCTAATAGACGTCTACAGATCATTTCACCCAAACTCAAAAGAGTACACTTTCTTTTCAGCAATGCATGGAACCTTTTCCAAAATAGACCATATAGTGGGCCACAAAGCAAGCCTCAACAGACACAAAAGGATTGAAATAATCCCTTGTATACTATCTGACCACCATGGACTAAAGCTAGACATCAAAAACAACAGAAACAACAAAAAGCCGATACGCACATGGAAACTGAACAACTTACTTCTCAATGACAGCTGGGTTAAGGAAGAAATAAAGAAAGAAATTAAAGACTTCCTAGAATTCAATGAAAAGGAAGGCACAACATACCCAAATTTATGGGACACATTGAAAGCAGTGCTCAGAGGAAAATGTATAGCACTAAGTGCCTGCAAGAAGAAATTTGTAAGATCACATACAAACAACTTAATGGCCCAACTGAAAACCGTAGAAAAAAAAGAAACAGATACACCCAAGAGGAGCAGACAGCTGGAAATAATAAAACTAAGGGCTGAAATCAATCAACTAGAAACAAATAAAACTATCCAAAGAATCAATGAAACAAAAAGCTGGTTCTTTGAGAAAATCAACAAGATAGACAAACCCTTAGCCAAACTAACTAAAAAGCAGAGAGAAACTATCCAGATCAGCAAAATCAGAAATGAAAATGGGGACATAACCACAGACATTGAGGAAATACAAACAATTATTAGGTCATACTACAAAAGCCTATATGCCACAAAATTTGAGAATCTAAATGAAATGGATAATTTTCTTGAAAGATTCCATCTACCAAAACTAAGTCAAGATCAGGTAGAAAGACTGAATAGCCCTATATCTCCCAAAGAAATCGAAGCAGTCATTAACAGTCTCCCCTCCAAAAAAAGCCCTGGACCAGATGGCTTCAGTGCAGAATTCTACAAGACCTTCAAAGAAGTGTTAACTCCAATTCTCCTCACGCTATTCCACAAAATAGAAACAGAAGGAACACTACCACACTCATTCTATGAAGCCACAGTCACCTTAATACCTAAAGCACACAAAGACCCAACAAAAAAAGAGAACTTCAGGCCTATCTCTCTTATGAACATTGACGCAAAAATACTCAATAAAATACTTGCAAACCGAATCCAAGAACACATCAAAGATATCATCCACCATGACCAAGTAGGCTTCATCCCAGGCATGCAAGGGTGGTTCAACATACAGAAATCCATCAATGTAATCCACTACATAAACAAACTGAAGGAGAAAAACCACATGATCATCTCCTTAGATGCCGAAAAAGCATTTGACAAAGTCCAACACCCATTCATGTTTAAAGTCTTGGAGAGATCAGGGATACAAGGCACATACCTAAACATAGTAAAGGCAATATATAACAAGCCTATAGCTAACGTCAAACTCAATGGAGAGAAACTTAAAACAATCCGAATGAAATCAGGGACAAGACAAGGCTGTCCATTGTCCCCATATCTCTTCAACATAGTACTTGAAGTCCCAGCCAGAGCAATAAGACAAATAAAGGAGATCAAGGGGATACTAATCGGAAATGAAGAGGTCAAAGTGTCACTATTTGCAGATGATATGATAGTATACATGAGCGACCCAAAAATTCAACCAGAGAACTCCTTCATTTGATAAACACCTTCAGCAAAGTGCCAGGATACAAAATCAACTCAAAAAAATCAGAAGCCCTCCTATATACCAAAGACAAAAAGGCTGAGAAAGAAATTAGGGATACAACACCATTCACAATAGCCAATAATAACATAAAGTACCTTGGTGTGACTCTAACCAAGCAAGTGAAAGACCTGTTTGAGAAAAACTTCAAGTCTCTGAAGAAAGAAATCGAAGAAGATATCGGAAGATGGAAAGATCTCCCTTGCTCATGGATTGGTAGGATTAACATTATGAAAATGGCCATACTGCCAAAAGCAATCTACAGATTCAATGCAATTCCCATCAAAATACCAACTCAATTCTTTACAGACCTTGAAAAAAAGATTCTCAGCTTCATATGGAGAAACAAAAAACCCAGAATCTCCAAAACGATCCTGTATGACAACAGATCATCTGAAGGTATCTCCATTCCTGATCTCAAGCTGTACTACAGGGTAACAGTAATAAAAACTGCATGGTATTGGTATAGAAACAGTAAGGAGGATCAATGGAACTGCATAGAAGACCCAGAAATAAATCCACACACCTATGAATACTCGATATTCGACAAAGAAGTCAATTCCATTCAATGGAAAAAAGATAGCATCTTCAACAAATGGTGCTGGACGAACTGGATGTCTACATACAGAAAAATGAAAATAGATCCATATTTATCACCCTGCACAAAACTAAAGTCAAAGTGGATCAAGGACCTCAACATAAAACCAGATACCCTAAATCAATTGGAAAAAAAAGTGGGGAACAGCCTAGAACTCATTGGCACAGGAGACAACTTCCTGAACAGAACACCAACAGCACAGGCTCTAAGAGCAACAATCAATAAATGGGACCTCATGAAACTGAAAAGTTTCTGTAAAGCAAAGGATACCGTCATCAAAACAAAACGAATGCCTACAGATTGGGAAAGAATCTTCACTAACCCTTTATCTGACAGAGGACTAAAATCCAGTATATACAAAGAACTAAAGAAGCTGAAAAGCAGCAATCCAAGTAATCCAATTAAAAAATGGGGAACAGAGCTAAACAGAGAATTCTCGACAGAGGAATATCGAATGGCAGAAAAACACTTAAAGAAATGCTCATCCTCATTAGCCATCAGGGAAATGCAAATCAAAATGACCCTGAGATATCACCTTACACCCATCAGAATGGCCAAGATGAAAAACTCAAGCACACATGCTGGAGAGGTTGTGGAGAAAGGGGAACCCTGCTCCACTGCTGGTGGGAATGTAAACTGGTACAACCACTCTGGAAAGCTATCTGGCGCTTTCTAAGACAAATAGGAATAGTGCTTCCTCCAGACTCAGCTATACCACTGCTAGGTATATACCCAAAGTTTGTTCAAGTACACAAAAAGGACACTTGCTCAACCAAGTTTATAGCAGCTCTATTTGTAATAGCCAGAACCTGGAAACAACCCAGATGTCCATCAACGGTGGAATGGGTACAGAAATTGTGGTATTTTTATACAATGGAATACTACTCAGCAATCAAAAAGGAGGAAATCATGAAATTTGCAGGCAAATGGTGGGATCTAGAAAAGATCTTTCTGAGTGAAATATCCCAGAAGGAGAAAGAAAACATCGGATATACTCACTTATATGGACCTATAAGATAGAATAAACATAATGAAATCCATACACCTAAAAAAGATAATCAATTGAGCGGACATGGGGTAAGATGATCAATCCTCATTTAGAAAGACAGATGGGATGTGCATTGAACGTATGACAGGAGTCTACTGAGCACATCTGAAAGACTCTAACTAGCAGTGTTTTCAAAGCAAAGACTCATTTCCAAACCTTTGGCAGAGTACAGGGAATCATAAGAAAGAAGGGGAGTTAGTCTGATGGGGAAAGGATAGGAGCTCCACAAGGACCAAATATATCTGGGCACAGGGTCTTTTCTGAGACTGACATTCAACCAAGGACCATGTATGGATATAACCTAGAACCTCCACTCAGATGTAGCCTGTGGTAGCTCAGTAACCAATTGGTTTCCCAAAGTGAGGGGAACAGGGACTATTTCTAACAGGAACTCAATGACTGGCTCTTTGGTCTCCCCACCCCCGAAGGGAGGAGCAGTCCTGTTAGGCCACAGAGGAGGGCTTTGCAGCCAGTCCTGAAGATACCTGATAAAATGGGATCAGATGAATGGGGAGGAGGTCCCCCCATCAGTGGACTTGGAAAGGGGCACGGTGGAGATGAGGGAGGGAGGGAGGGACTGGGATGGAATGAGGGATCAGGACATGGCTGGGATACAGAGTTAATAAAATGTAACTGATAAAAAATAAATAAATAAATAAATTAAAAAAAAGAAAAAAAAAAAAAAAAAAGAATGGAGTATCTGTCTCTTGGTCCCTGTCAATTTATATGTTTGTTTCTCTTGGTCTCGTCTTAATATTTTCTGAATCTGTTTCTCAAGCTCCTTCTTTCTCTGTCACTGTCTCTCTGCCTGCCACTTGTGGTTCAGTATGAAAAGCTCTTAGTTCTACTTAAGGACTACAACAAGATGACTGCTTGTAGACATAACATCTGAATGATTTCTGTAAAAATATTAGCAATGTCCTAATTACGAACTTTTGATCAAAGATTTGCCTTTGTCAGGGAGCATTTTCCTACTAAGTAATTCACTGACTGAGGACATATCTGAGCATTTAACAAATAATAAGGAACTCTGTCATAATGTGAAACTCACATGTCAAGGACACGTGACTTTATTAAAAATCACTTGAAAGAAATATATGACACTTTTCCTGATCTAAGAGTCTTGGACACAGGACCTTTCATCTCTGTGTTCTGTGTTTTCAACTGCCCAGATTGAGGCATGTAGGGCTGCTCAGCCTTTCTTTCAAGCATGCTGTCCACTTGGCCCTTTAATAACTTGCTCTGGAAACTCTTACTAGCTTTTACTTTTTTTCATCTCATCATTCTGCCTCTCAGTCAATCAGCACCTGAGATAATCTTAAGGTTTCCTTGGAGATGAATAAAGAAACTTTCCTCATTGTCCAGTGTCCCTCCTGTGCACATGTGACTTTTTCTTGTGAAACCAACAAACTTTATCTCATCCCTTTATAGAGATCTCACACCTTTACTTCTTTTTACCTGTGTGACAATGTCAGGAATTAAATGAAACTTAATGTTTATTTAATTCCAAAGCTTCCTAAGTAGGAAAGCTTCAAAGCAATGTAGGATTAAGGGGAATGTACCTAATGAGTAGGAGGTCTCCTACTGTGTTCTTGGATCTGAAATTTCTTAGGTTGTAACTTTGAATTGAACAGTTGCTTGCATATTGAGTAAATGTATCTTCACATTCTTATTGATATAATAGCCTCATAGGATCTAGGGTTCACTGGGATATTGAGGCTTTAAGAGCAAGGAAAAGAGAAAGTGACCTTACCATCCTATGGGCTATTAGAACAGGGTCCACCTGAAAGAGGGAGTGTAAATGTGGAGAATGAGATGTGAAGAATGGAGACAAGATAAAATCCTGATCAAGTCTGAGTTTACTGAATGTGCAAACAGCAGTTGTAAGCAAAGGGTACAAACAATTTTTTTCCACAGTAGCAACACATCTGTGCCATCTGGTAAGGCATCCAGGAATTCACTCATGGTTACACTATCTGGTTTGCTATCTGGTTCCCAAACTTGCAGAGAGCTTGCTAGCTACTTCATAGGCTCAGAACACCCTTCTTCCAGAGATTGACAAGGACAGTCTCTGAGATATGGAACTTAGATAATACCCTCATCTGCCAAGGCCAGGAGGCAGAATTCCAATTACCAGACCACTTCAATTTGTCTTTCTTTGCTTTATAGAGAGCCTGTCTTAGGTTGGTCACATATGCATTATTTCTTTCCTAGTAATCAAGATCTTGAATCTTACTTTTACGAGCCTCTGTCTTAGGTTAGAAGAACCACAATTTTATTCTTACCAGTCCGTGATTTACCTGCATATCAATTGTTAGAGAACTTTAATGTAAATTCATGCAACTGCATTTGCATGCATTGAAGTTGTTGAAGAAGGAACTGTAACACTTAAGAAAGGCAGGCACAGGCCAACAAACCCATACCTGCCAGGCTCTCAATTGTCAGTCCCCACTTAACCACAGAGACAAAGGATAGAAAGAGCATCCTGAGACTATTAAATATATCCCAGGCTGTATTGGACCATTCTAACCTAGGTTTCTTGGTAGATTCTATGTCATGGATCTTATTTCTCATTGTTAACATGTCCAATGAGTAGTTTTTGCTAGACCAAATACCAGCAAGGTGATTCTGAACCAGAGTCCAAATAAATTCTGTTTCATCATACCAAGAATCGGAAACCCTAACAGGAGTCATAACAAAAGCAGGTTGCTTAACAACTAATACTGAAAGACAATTATTATCAGCACTAACACAATGAATAAGATTGTAATATGCACATTCAATTGAGTAGGTATCATTGTTCTTAAAAGATCTTACTACAATGTTTCCAATTAGCAGTAAATAAGGAGGATTAACAGATGTCAAAACAGAAGTATACTTGATTAATTTAGCAAAGGTACCTTCATTCCCAAAAAGGATGACTATATATTCCAACATAGACACCAATTTCCATACTGGCCAGTTTTTATTTGAAGTCCTCCAAACTTCAGCACAAAGAACTTTTTCTGAAGCAAAGGAATTTTGACTGCATTTTCCAGAAGCAAAGTTCTTAATACCCTTAACAATAGCCCAGTCCAGTCCATGACTCTAAATTCATGGTCATTGTCCCAGTAGTAGATGTTGGGTGTTTCTCAGATGCATCTTTTCCAATGAACCATCAGTCAAGAAAAAGAAAATTTATCCCCTTTCTCATAGGGTGGGTAACTCATTGGAGATGTAAGACTGTCATCCTTAACCCTCATAGGAAGGGGCAATAATATCTCCAATGTTCCACTTTGCCTGTTTGCAAAGGGAGACTTGAGCTGCCACCAACTTTAGAGTAGTAGACATTCTCAAGCTATGACCTGGATAGGGGAGTCTGGTAATCAGTCCTGATGAATTCTCCCACTGGTAAAGCTAAGAAGAGGACCCCTTTCTATTTCTGAAAATTTAAGTGTTTTTATAAGTGTCTGTTTTAAGTGTCTGAAAATTTTAAGTGTCTGTTTGTTTTTCTTAAAAAGCAGGAAAACTCTGCAAACAAGTGTTGTTGAGATAAACAATGACTTCTGGATCTTCCCAGGAAACCTAATGTAGTAGGGGTAGATTATAAACTTACACCTAATAAACAGTCATATTGACTGAAGGGGTCGTCATTGACATCATTATCATTGTCAGGAGAAAACTCCTCATCTACTTGTTGCAGCAAATATTCCAGTAGCCATAGAGCTGCACCATTTTCCTGTGGAAAAACACATACACATCCATATCCAAATATAAGTACAGGGTCAGGTCCTTGCCATTGATTTGTTAAGGGATCCCTCCATTTCACTTTAGCAAAAGATTTCTTGGTTTCTCTATGCCAAAATCTATTTGCTGCAGATGTATCATGTTTTTTCCAAATTTTAAAAATTCAGAATGAAACGAACATGATTAAGAGGCTTCTTAGGTGTCCAGGGGAGTAGCTCCCACTTTGTTTTTGCAAATAAATCTTAATTGTTTAGTGGGCATGCTCTACCATGCCTTGTCCTTAAGGACTGTAAGGTATTTTAGTTATATGAGAAACTTGAACCTGTTGACAAAATCTTTTAAAAGATTTGATAGTATATCCTGTTCCATTGTCAGTTTTAAATTGTTTAGGAACTCCTAGAACATTAAAATCTGTAGACAATGAGTATTTAAATACTTTGTAGTGGTGGAATACTTTGTAGTGGTGGAATAATACAAATAATACTTTGTATTATTTGTAGCTTTTAAATAATAATTTAAATACTTTGTGGTTGAGGAATGGCAAAAATAAATCCAGAATAGGTATCTAGGCAAACATGTATATATTTTAATTATTTGAATTCAGGAATAGGAGTAATATCCATTTGCCAATTCTGATTTGGAACTAATCCTTTAGGATTGACTCCCAAATGAGAAACAGGCTGAAATCGAGGACAACTACTGTAAGTCTTGACTATACTATGGGCCTGTTCCTTATTCAATCCATATTTAAGTCTCAAGGTTTGACTATTAAGATGATGCATATTATGGGTATCCTGTCCTCTTTTCAATTGTCAACAGTAAATTTGGTGACTTTATTTGCCAATGCATTTACTTTAGACAGGGCTTCTGGCAAATAAGAATGAGCCCTCAAATGTTCTATAAAAAAGGGAAAGGTTTTTTGTATCAAAGTTTGAATTTTTAAAAATAAAATTACAGCAGAAGATGTCTGAATTTGACCTGCAGTCTTTAACCTAGGCAAAGTCTGAGCTAAATGTGCACTATCTGTAAAAAGTTCAAAGACTACTTATTAAAACTTTGATATACAGTCAATATTACAGATAACTCTGCTATTTGTAAAGATGTGTTAGACACTTAAAAAGATATTGTTTTTCTTTTATAAGCATAGGCAGCAACACCAGATAATGAACTATCAGTAAATACCCCTAAAGAATCACCAATTGGGGTAACTTTTGTTTTAAATGTGAAAACTATAGGTTGCACCTGTAAAAACTGAATTAATTATATATACATATATATATGTATATATATATATATATATATATATATATATATATATATATATATATATTTGTGCATCAACAGGTTGGATTCTGTCATAATAAGCTTACATATGTTAAAATGCCATATATATCAGATCTCTGAAATGTCTGAGGGCCAGCATATTTGAGTTACTCTTTGTCTACACTTACCACCCATTTTAAACTTCATCCTATAAAACAGGATGTTTTAATCTCAATTTTGGCATATTTTTCAAATGTATGTTTTAGATCCAAATTTTAGCTAGATCTATATCGGGAAACTTTGTGGTTACCAATTTTAGATTTAACCTTAAAAAAAAAAAAAACAGCAACAATAACAAAAAACCTAAACAGAGAATAGGTAAAACTCAATCTTGTACTCAATTATAATCTTTAGCATGATTTTAAATCGGCTCTTTTTAAACTAAAATCAATGCAAAACTATAAAGGGGCTAACAAATCTTTATGAATCCTATCACAGTGTATTAAAACTTAATAGCAAAAAATTAAAGGACAAAAGTTTTATTTAACATTAAACAGAGAACTAAACCTAGCCTGTAGTACTCAGCAAAAGTGGATTATAATGGCTATACTAAATCTATAGGCCATAAAGAAACAGCATTAAATAATTTATTTAGGTACTGGCAGCCAGGAATATATTTTATATAATGGTTAACAATGATCTGTATATAACCCTGCATAAGCCTGGCCTAACATGGAACTGTAATTTTTTTTTTTCCTGTAAAAGAACATAATCAAGCATTATGCATCGAATAATCTCCAGCCTTTATAAATGAAGAACAAGATATTTTTATAGGTTTTTTTGTATGATATGTTGTAATAACTGAAGTTTTTGTTTAATTGGCTTGGTTTTACCTCATAAAATTAATAACATAAATACCAGGGTTTTTTTTTAATTTTCCCCAAATGTTAGAGAAACTGTTTTAAGCTCTTTATTGGACTGTCCAAGAGTTAGTATTTTAAAATACATGATAAAATGTAGAAGTATTTTCTAGAATTTAACTCCAATGGTCCAGGATCAAACTCAGAGGTGTTGATTCAAATTGTCTCATGTCTAAAAGTTTCTAACTCTACAGATAAACATAGACACACAGAGAGATACATAAGGAACGTAGAAATCCAAAGTTTTCATCTTGGAGTAAGGAGAATATCCAAATACCAGGACTTGACCAGCTTCTACTGGACACATGTCCCACAGATTCCGGAAAGTGTGGAATCCCTCATGGGTCCCCTCCACACACATAGATTCCAGAAGAAGGATAGCTCCCATGGCTCAATTATGATCCAACATATTAAATTAAAATGAAAGGAAAACAACCACATGATAATTTTCTTAGATGCTGGAAAAACATTTGAAAAAATCCAATATCCATTCATGTTTAAATATTGGAGAGATCAGGCATACAAGGCACATATCTAAATACAGTAAAGGGAATATACAACAAGCCTTTAGCCAGCATCAAAATAAAAGGAGAGAAACTTAAATCAATTCTACTGAAATCAGGACAAGGCAAGGCTGCCCATTCTCTCCATATCTCTTCAACATAATTCTGGAAATCCTTCCTAGAGCAGTAAGACAATTGAAGGAGATAAAGAGGATACAAATCAGAAAGGAAGAAGTCAAAGTACCATTATTTGCAGCTGATAAGAGAGTATACCTGAGTGACCCCAAAGTTCTACCAGGGAACTCCTACAGCTGATAAACCCCTTCAGCAAAATTGTCTGGAGACAAAATTAACTCAAAAAAATCTATACAACCTATAAAAATTGTTGTTTTTCATTTACAAAGGCTGGAGATACTTCAATGCAAAATGTTTGCTTATGCTCTTTTGTAGGAATAAAAAGGACTACAGTTCCATTTTAGCCCAGGGTTATGCAGAGTTATATATAGATCATTATTAACAATTAAATAAAATATATGCTTGGTTGTCAATACATAAATGAATGATTTAATGATGTTTCTTCTGGCCTGTACATTTGTACATTTGGTATGGCCAGAATAGTACTTTTTTTTTTTTTTTTTTTTTTTTTTGTTGAGGGCTACAGGCTAAGTTTACTTCTCTGTTTACTGTTAAATAAAAATTTTGTTCTTTAATTTTTTGCTGTTAAGTTTTAAAACAATATGATAGGATTCATAAGATTTGTGAGCCCCTGCATAAATTAGGTTTAATTCAAAGTTTTATTTTGATTTTAGCTTAAAAAGAACATATTTACAGTCATGCTAAAGATTATAGTTGAGCGCAAGATTGAGTTTTTCATTTATGTTTTTTGTTGTTGTTGTTGTTGTTGGTTTTTTTGTTTTAAGGTTAAATCTAAAGTGGGAAACCATAAAGTTTGCCTTTATAGATTTACCTAAAATTTGTTTCTAAAACATACATTGAAAAAATATGCCAAAACTGAGATTATAACATCATGTTTTATAGGATGAAGTTTAGAGCAGATGATAAAGTTAGACAAACAGTAACTCAAATATGCTGGCCCTCAGACTTGTCAGAAATCTGATAAATATGGCATTTTAACATATGTAAGCTTATTATGACAGAATCTAACCTGTTGAGGCACACACACACATACACACACACACACACACACACACACAAAACAAAAAACAAAAAACAAAAACAAAAAAAACCTTAATTCAGTTTTTCTAGATGCAACAGATAGTTTTTACATTTAAAACCAAAGTTAGCCCAATTGTTGATAGTTTACCAGTCTTTACTGATGGTTCATTATCTGGTGTTGGTGCCTATGCTTATAGAATAAAAAGAAAATCTTTTCAAGTGTTTAACATATCTGTGCAAATAACAGAGTAATCTGCAGTATTGGCTGTGTTTCAAAGTTATAATAATAAGACTTTGAACATTTTTACAGATAGTGCATATGTAGCTCAGTTTTTGCCTAGATTAGAGACAGCAGATCAAATTCAGACATCTTCTCCTGCTAGAATTTTATTTTTAAAAATTCAAAATTTGATACAAAAAAAAACTTTCTATTTTTTCATAGGACATTTGAGGGCTCATTCTAATTTGCCAGGACTCCTGTCTAAAGTAAATGCATTGGCAGATAAAGACACAAAAGTTTATTGTTCACATTTAAGAAGTGCCCTGGATGCCCATAATATGCATCATCTTAATAGTCAAACCTTGCGACTTAAATATGGATGGACTAAGGAATGGGCCAGTAGTATAGTCAAGGCTTGTAGTACTTGTCCTCAATTTCAGCCTGTTCCTTATTTGGGAGTCACTCCTAAAGAATGGTTCCAAATCAGGTTTGAAAAATAAATATTACTCACATTCCTGAATTTAAACAATTAAAGTATGTACATGTTTGCCAAGATACCTATTCTACATTTATTTTTGCAATTCCTCAACAAGGAAAAGCTATAAAAATGTTATTGCTCCTTATCTACAGGATTTTAATGTTCTAGTAGTTCTTAAGCAATTTAAAACTAAATGTAACAGGATATACTAGCAAATCATTAAAAGATTTTTGTCAACAGTTTCAAGTTTCTCTTATAAATAAATACCCTATAACCCTCAAGGACAAGGCATGGTAGAGCATGCCCACTAAACAATTAAGATTTATTTGCAAAAAATACAGAAAGAAGAGCTAATCCCCTGGACACCTAAGACTCATCTTAATCATATTCTTTTCCTTCAAATTTTTAAAATTTGGATAAGCCTGGTAAATCTGCAGCAGATAGATTTTGGCATAGAGAAACCAAGAAAACTTTTGCTAGAGTAAAATGGAGGTCCTTTAACAAAGCAATGGCATAGACCTGACCCTGTACTCATATGGGGATAAGAATCTGTCTGTGTTTTTCCACAGGAAAATGGTGTAGCTCTATGGCTACTGGAATGTCTGGTGCAGCAAGTGGTTGAGGAGTTTTCTCCTGACAATGGTAATTATGTCAATGAAGATTCCTTCAGTAACGATGACTGTTTATTGGGCATATGTTCCTAATCCATCTGTACTACATCCAGTTACCTGTGATGATCCAGAAGTCCTTGTTTATGTCAACAACACTGGGTTGCTGGGTTTTCCTGATTTTGAAGGAACACAAGTAAAACAGACTCTTAAATTTTTAGGAAAAGGAAGAGGTCATCCTCTGAGCTTTACCAGAGAGAATATTCATCAGGACAGCTTACCAGTCTCCCCTATCCAGGTCATAAGACAAAATGCCTACTACTCCAAAGTTGGGGTGGCAGCTCAATCCTCCCTTTGCAAATAGGCTAAGTAGAACTTTGGAGGGTTATCATTGTCCCTTCCTACAGCAGTTAAGAATGACCTATCCCATGAGAAAGGGAATCAATGCACTTGTCCTTGACTAATGGTTCTTTGGAAAAGATGCATCTGAGAAACACCCACCATCTATTAAAGGGATAATAACCCTGCATTTATAGTCATGGATTGGACTGGTCTATCATTAAGGGTATTAAGAACTTGGCTCCTGGTAAAGGCAGTCAAAATACCTTTGTTTTAGAAAAAGCTGTTTGTGCTGGACTTTGGAGGACATCAGATAAAAAAAAATGGCAAACCAAAGTATGGAAATTGTCCATATGGAAATTGTCTGATGAGTTGGGATATTTAGGCATTCTCTCTGGGAATGCAAGTAGCTTTGCTAAATTAATTAAGTGTACTTCAGTTTTGGCATGTGTTAATCTTCCTTATTTACTGCTAATTGGAAACCTTGTAGTAAGACATTTTAAGAACATTCATACCTATTCAATTGAATGTGTATATTACAATCTTACTAATTGTGTTAGTGCTGATAATAATGCTCTTTCTGTATTAGTTGTTAAGCAACCTGCTTTTATTATGATTCCTGTTACAGTTTCTGAATCTTGGTATGATGAAAAAGAATTTAATTGGACTCATGTTCAGTATCACCTTGCTGGTATTTGGTCTAGGAAATACCATTGAACATATTAACAATGAGAAATAAGAACTATGACATAGAATCTGCCAAGAAACCTAGGTTAGAATTGGCTAATACAGCCTGGAATATATTTACTAGCCTCAGGAGGCACTTTCCATCCTTTGACTCTGTGTTTAAGTGGGGACTGACAATTGAGGACCTGGAAATTATAGGTTTGTTGGCCTGTGCCTGCCTTCCTTATGTGTTACAGTTTCTAATTCAATAACTTCAATGCATGCAAGTGCAGTTGTATGAATTTAAATTAAAGAAATCTAACAACCCCATTTTATATGCAGGTAAGTCAATAATATGTAAGTGTCAAGTTGTGGTTTTTCAAAACTAAGGCAGGGGCTTGTAAAAAATGGCATCCAAGACGTTGATGACAAGTAAGGAAAATAGTATATTTTGCCAACCTAAGACAAGCTCTCCATAAAACAAAGAAAGGGAAACTGAAGGAGTCTGTTAATTGGAATGCTGCATCATGTCCTTGCCAGGTGAGGGTCTTCTTAAAGTTCCATGTCTAGGAGACTGTTTTTGGAGGTCTCTGCAAGTGGTATGTTTTGAGCCTGGGAAGTAAGTAGGAAGCTCCCTGCAACATTTAGAACCAGACAACAAACTTGTAAACTTGAGTGAATTCCTTGTTACCAGGTCAGGTGGCACAGATGTGTTACTACTGTGAAAAACATTTTGCTTATATCCTTGCTTTATAAGTATGTTTTGCACATTCAGTAAACTGAGATTTGATCAGGAATCTGTCTTGTGTCCATTCTTTGCATCTCTGTCTCCCCATTTACACTCCCTCTTTCAGGTGGACACTGTTCTACTAGCCATCAGGATGGGTCAGGTTACATTCTTTTCTCCCTGCTCTATTTTTTTTCAATGCAGTTTATTCAGGAACCTTGAACAATCATCTGACCCTGGGAAAAGCCAGCCCTCAGCTGGTAGTAACGAATTCTCCAGTCCAATTACCTAAAATATAGCTAGACAATTCTTTAGACAGATTTGCAGCACAGGAAAAATTCTCATGTTGTATGCTAGTGACACAAAGTCCAGCATACTTTCATTGACAGCCAGGTTGAGCGATTTGCCATAGGGTATCAATTTGCTCCTGCACGAGGTCAATCCTCTGATTGAACACCACAAAGCCTCCTTTTAGTTGAGCATTAATTCCTTTCTGTACATCTAAGGCATGAGCTACATTGGCTAAAAGATTATTCAGGGTCTGAGCAGTCTGCACAGTATGGCTCATGGCTAATGCCACAGTGGTAGCTCCAACAGCCACCAATGAGATGGCAGTAACAGTGGCGGCTGTAGTTCCAAGATCCCTTTTCTGTCTGAAGAGAGTCATAGCTTGAGGGGCATCAACGGGTACAGACACTCAGAGAGGCATGCGAGTAACCAGGGCATACCTAAATTCACTAGCATTCCTGCATTGGGCAAAAAAGCAAGTAACATCACCACAATTACTTGGCTCTATCTGGCTAATAATGAATAAAAATGGGGGATATAAACAAACAGGTGTGGGCTTATAGGAAATATTATGAGATGCCTTAACCCCCCCGTTGGAACATCTTGCATCAGTTCTAGAACTAGCAGTGGTGGTGTCCAAGGTCTGAGAAGGTTCAGGAGACAATTGCCCCCAGGGGCGAGATGTGCTCCATGTAAATTGACTAACTCCATGTTTTCCTCCACTTTGGAAAGTCATTTAAGGTTCTTAAATTGTTTTTTCCCCTTTTTTAAAATTTTTCCTCAATTACACTTTATTCATTCTGCATCCCCCTATAAGACCCTCCCTCCTCCCCTGCCAATCCCACCCACCCTCCTCCCTCTGCATGCATGACACTCCCCAAATCCACTGATAGGGGAGGTTCTCCTCTCCTTTCTGAACTTAGTCCATCAGTTCACATCAAAAGTGGCTGCATTGTCCTCTACTATGGGCTGGTAAGCCTGCTCCCGCCCCAGGGGGAGGTGATCAAAGAGAAGGCCAATCAGATTGTGTCAGAGGCAGTCCCTCTTCACATTACTATGCAAACCAATTGGACTCTGAACTGCCCGGGGCTACATCTGTGCAGGGGTTCTGGGTTATCTCCATGAATAGTCCTTGGTTGGAGTATGAGTCTCTGGGAAGTTACCTGTGTTCAAATTGTCTTGTTCTGTTGCTCTCCTTGTGGAGAACCTGTCCTCTCCAGCTCTTACTATTTCCCAGTTCTTATATAAAATTCCATTCACTGCCCAACAGTTGCCCATCAGGCTCAGCACCTGCTTTGATAGTCTGTAGGGCAGAGGATTTCAGAGGCCCTCTGTGATAGGTTCCTAGGTTGTTTCCTGTTTTCTTCTTCTTCTGATGTCCATCCTCTTTGCCTTTCAGGATGGGGATTGGACATTTTAGTTAGGGTCCTCTCTCTTGCTCAGTTTCTTTAGATGCACAGGTTATAGTGGGTTTGTCCTAAGTTGTATGTCTATATGAGTGAGTATATACCATGTGTGTCTTTTTGCTTCTGGGACAACTCACTCAGGATGATCCTTTCCAGATCCCACCATTTACCTGCAAATTTCATGATTTCCTTATTTTTCATTACTGAGTAATACTCCATTGTGTAGATGTACGACAATTTCTGCATCCATTCTTCAGTTGAGGGGCATCTGGGTTGTTTCCAGCTTCTGGCTATTACAAATAAAGCTGCTACAAACATGGTTGAGCAAATGTCCTTTTTGTGTACTTGAGCCTTTTTTGGATATATGCCTAGGAGTGGTATGGCCAGATCTTGAGAAAGCACTATTCCTAGTTGTCTGAGAAAGCACCAGATTGATTTCCAGAGTGGTTGTACAAGTTTACATTCCCACCAGCAGTGGAGAAGGGTTCCCTTTTCTCCACAACCTCTCCAGCATGTGTTGTCACTTGAGTTTTTGATCTTGGCCATTCTCATGGGTGTAAGGTGAAATCTCAAGGTTGTTTTGATTTGCATTTCCCTAATGGCTAGTGAGGTTGAGCATTTCTTTAAGTGTTTCTCTGCCATTCAGTATTCCTCTGCAGAGAATTCTGTTTAGCTCTGTTCCCCATTTTTAATTGGATTACTTGGTTTGCTGCTTTTCAGCTTCTTTAGTTCTTTATATATACTGGATATGAGTCCTCTGTCAGATAAAGAGTTGGTGAAGATGCCTTTCCCAAGACAGTCACTTTGTTTTGGTGATGGTCTCCTTTTCTTTGCAGAAGCTTTTCAGTTTCATGAGGTCTCATTTATTGATTATTGCTCTTAGAGCCTGTGCTGTTGGTGTTCTGTTCAGGAAATTTTCTCCTGTACCAATGAGTTCAAAGGTATTCCCCACTTTTTTTTCTTGCCGATTTAATGTGTCAGGTTTTATGTTGAGGTCTTTGATCCACTTGGACTTTAGTTTTGTGTAGGGTGATAAGTATGGATCTATTTTCATTTTTCTACATGTAGACATCCAGTTGGACCAACACCATTTGTTGGAGATGCTGTCTGTTTTCCATTGTATGGTTTTGGCATCTTTGTCAAAACTTAGTTGTCCATAAGTGTGTGTGGTTTTAATTTTAGGACTTCTATTTGGTTCCATTGATCCACCAATCTGTTTCTATGCCAGTACCATGCAGATTTTAAAACTGTTGCTCTATAGTACAACTTAAGATCAGGGATGGAGATATCTCTAGAAGATCTTTTATTGTAGAGGATTGTTTTAGCAATTCTGGGTTTCTTCTTATTCCATATGAGTTGAGAATTTTTCTTTCCAGGTCTGTAAAGAATTGTGTTGGTAATTTGATGGGCATTGCATTGAATCTGTAGATTGCTTTTGGTAAAATGGCCATTTTTACTATGTTAATCTTGCCAAGCCATGAACATGGGAGATCTTTCCATCTTCTCATATCTTCTTCTAATTCTTTCTTCAGAGACTTGAAATTTTTTTCATACAAGTCTTTGACTTCCTTAGTTAGGGTTACTCCGAGGTACCTTATATCATTTGTGGCTATTGTAAAGGGTGTTGTTTCCCTAATTTCTTTCTCAGCCTTTTGTCTTTTGTATACAGGAGGGCTACTGATTTTTTTGAGTTAATTTTGTATCCGGCCACTTTGCTGAAGGTGTTTATCAGCTGTAGGAGTTCCCTGGTAGAGTTTTTGGGGTCAGTCACATATACTATCATATCATCTGCAAATAGTGATAATTTGACTTCTTCCTTTCCAATTTGTATCCCCTTGATCTCCTTCAACTGTCTTAATGCTCTAGCAAGGACTTCCAGAACTATGTTGAAGAGATATGGAGTAAGTGGGCAGCCTTGTCTTTTCCCTGATTTCAGTGGGATTGCTTTAAGTTTCTCTCCATTGAGTTTGATGTTGGCTATAGGTTTGTTGTATATTGCCTTTACTATGTTTCGATATATGCCTTGTATCCCTGATCTTTCCAATACTTTAAACATGAATGGATGTTGGATTTTGTCAAATGCTTTTTCAGCAACTAGGGCGATTATCATGTGTTTTTTTTTCTTTCACTTTGTTAATATGGTGGATCA
The DNA here is from genome assembly GCF_030254825.1 of Meriones unguiculatus. Classification (NCBI taxonomy): domain Eukaryota; kingdom Metazoa; phylum Chordata; class Mammalia; order Rodentia; family Muridae; genus Meriones; species Meriones unguiculatus. Next base: position 14,107,328 of record NW_026843709.1, read on the forward strand.
CATTGATGGATTTCCATATATTGAACCACCCCGCATACCTGGGAAGAAGCCTACTTGGTCATGGTGGATGATATCTTTGATGTGTTCTTGTATTCGGTTTGCGAGTATTTTGTTGAGTATTTTTGCATCAATGTTCATAAGGGAGATTGGCCTAAAGTTCTCTTTTTTGGTTGGGTCTTTGTGAGGTTTAGGTACCAAGGTGACTGTGGCTTCATAGAATGAGTTTGGTAATGTTGCTTTGTTTAGATTTTGTGGAATGGTTTGAAGAGAACTGGACTTAGCTCTTTTTTGAATGTTTGGTAGAATTCTGCACTGAAAGCATCAGGTCCTGGGCTTTTTTTTGGATGGGAGACTTTTGATGACTGCTTCTATTTCTTTGGGAGGTATAGGACTATTTAATTGATTTACCTGGTCCTGATTTAGCTTTGGTATGTGGAATCGATCAAGAAAATTGTCCATTTCATTTAAATTTTCAAATTTTGTGGCATATAGACTTTTGAAGTAAGTCCTAATGATTGCTTGGATTTCCTCAGTGTCTGTAGTTATGTCACCCTTTTCATTTCTGATTTTGTTGATTTGGATGGTGTCTCGCTGCCTTTTAGTTAGCTTGGCTAAGGGTTTGTCTATCTTGTTGATTTTCTCAAAGAACCAGCTCTTGGTTTCATTGATTCTTTGAATTGTTTTATTTGTTTCTAATTGATTGATTTCAGCCCCGAGTTTGATTATTTTCAAACATCTGCTCCTTCTTGGTGTGTCTGCTTCTTCTTTTTCTAGGGTTTTGAAGTGAGCCATTAAGTTGCTTGAATGCACTGTCTCAAATTTCTTCTTGAAGGCACTTAAGAACTATGCTATGAACTAAGAAAGTGCTATGAACTCTCCTCTTAGCACTGCTTTCATTGTGTCCCACAAGTTTGGGTATGTTGTGTCTTCATTTTCATTGAGTTCTAGGAAGATTTTAATTTATTTCTTTATTTCTTCCCTGACCCAGCTGTCTTTTAGTAGAAAGTTGTTCAGTTTCCATGTATGTGTAGGCTTTTTCCTATTTCTGTTATTGTTGAGGTCCAGGTTTATTCCATGCTGATCCGACAGGATACAAGGGATTATTTCTATTTTTTTGTATCTGTTGAGGCTTGCTTTGTGACCAACTATGTCGTCTATTTTGTAGAAGGTTCCATGAGGTGCTGAGAAGAAGGTAAATTCTTGTGTGTTTGGGTGTAAGGTTCTGTAAATGTCTGTTAGGTCCATTTGATTCATGACCTCTGTTAGAGACATTGTTTCTTTGTTTAATTTCTGTTTAGTTGACCTGTCCTTTGTTGAGAGTGGGGTGTTGAAGTCTCCCACTATTAGTGTGTGGGGATCTATGTGTGGTTTACGTTTTATCAATGTTTCTTTCACAAATGTTGGTGCCCTTGTATTTGGGGCATAGATGTTCAGGATTGTGATGTCTTCTTGGTGGAATTTTCCCTTGATGAGTATAAAGTGTCCTTCCCCATCTCTTTTGATTAATTTTGGTTGAAAGACTATTTTATCAGATATTAGAATGGCTACTCCTGCTTGCTTCTTATGTCAACTTGCTTGAAAAGCCATCTTCCATCCCTTTACCCTCAGGTAATGTCTATGTTTGCAACTTAGGTGTATTTCTTGTATACAACAGATTGCTGGGTTTTGTTTACGCATCCATTCTGTTAGTCTGTGTCTTTTTATTGGAGAATTAAGTCCATTGATTTGAGAGAGATTAATGACCAGTGGCTGTTAGATCCTTTGAATTTGATGTTGGCTGTGGCCATACGGCTGTGTGCTTGGTTGCTTTTTGTTTTACTGTAGTGGGGTTATTTATTTCCTGTGTTTTCTTGAATGTAGCTAGCTTTCTTGGGTTGTATTTTCCCTTCCAGTGTCTTCTGTAATGCTGGATTTGTCTGTAGGTATTGTTGAAATTTGTTTTTTCATTGAATATCTTGTTTTCTCCGTCTATGAGGACTGAGAGTTTTGCAGGGTATAGTAGCCTGGGCTGACATCTGTGTTCTCTTAGGGTCTGCATGATATACGTCCAGGCCCTTCTGGCTTTCATAGTCTCTGTTGAAAATTCAGGTGTGATTCTAATGGGTTTGCCATTATAAGTTACTTGGCCTTTTTCTCTTGCAGCTTTTAGTATTTTTTCTTTGTTCTGTATACTTACGGTTTTGATGATTATGTGGCGGGAGGATTTTCTTTTTCTCCACAATTTCTTCCATTTGTGTTTTTTTTTTTTTAATTTTTCCAATTCTATTTTCCGGTCTTGAGCTATTTTGTTGGTTTCCTTCCCCTGTCTGACTGTATTTTCACCGATTCCCACATCGAGGGAGCCTCCCCTCAGCTGGGAAACACGATTGATGTAGTTTCAGGGCCCAGAGTTCAGTCTCCTGGTCTCTGCATGGCGCGTGCTGTCCTGCTTCTCAAAGGTGGTGCTCTACCGGTGCCGCCATCTTGGCTCCTTTCTCCCTGCTCTTAAAGGCTCAATAACCCAGGGAACCCAAGACCGTGCTATCCTATTATATAAATAAGAGTGTTCAGGGACATTAATGAGTAAAGGAATAACTGCTTAGTTCAAAGTCACAACCAAGGAAATTTCAGACCCAAGACCACAGTTGGAGACCCCCGTACTCATTAGGTACATTCCTGTTAATTCCATATTACTTTGAAGCTTCCTGATTTGTGAAACTGTCCAATTAAATAAACAGTACAGTTTCATTTCTAACCTGAGATTGTCATAGTGCTAAACAGTAGTAATGGAGTGGGATTTGGATAAAGGGATGAAAAAAAGGCTTTTTGGGTTTCACAAGAAAGAGTTAAGTGTGCACAAGATAAGGAGACTGGACACTGAGAAAATTTGTTTACACATCTCCATGGAAACCTCAAGATTCTCTCAGGTGCTGATTGCCTGAGAGGGTGGATGATGTCATGAAACAGGTGAAAGCCAATAAGAATTTCAGGAGCCAATTATTAAAATGGCCCTGTGGATAGCCTGGTTAAGAGAAAGGCTGAGCAGCCCTACATGCCTCAGTCTGGGTAGCTGAAAGCAAAAAACAATGATAATAATTCCTGTGTCCAAGATTCTTAGTTCAGGAAAAGTGTCACATATTTCTTTCAAGTGGTCATTAATAAAGCCACATTTTCTTGACATGTTTCACATTATCACAGATTTCATTATTATTTCTTAAATGCACAGATATGTCCTCAGTCAGTGAATTACTTACTGGGAAAATGTTCCCTGATAAAGGCAACTCTTTGAATAAAAAGCATTTAATGGGGACCTTGCTTATAATTTTACAGAGACCATCCATGATGTCATGTCAGCAAACAGTCATCTTGTTGAATTCCTGCAGCAGAAATGATAGGTTTTCATACTAAACCACAGCATCAGACCCAAAGTAGGAGAATGAGAAAGACAGTTAGAGATAAGAACTAGAGAGACAGATTCAGAATTAGAGAGACTGAAAACAACAAAAAAACAATATATAAATGACATAGACCAAGAGACAGAGACTCTGTTGTGTCTGGTCACTTTCACTGGCATATCAACCTCAATGCATACCCTCCTATAATATAAATCCAATAGGAATGATATTATCTAACAAGGCCATAACTCCTGAACCATATCAGAAATTTCCTTACTTAGGACTCAACATCTAAGAAGATGAGCTTCAAACGGACATTTCAATTCAAATCACCATGAAATAAAAGATGATGGAAGGACTTCTAGGCTAAAAAAAACATAGTTATCCTGATAGTTTGTCATTCAATACAATGATTAAAGTCCCAGCAACTTCCAAGTTCTAAAGAACAAGACTGAAAATCTCCTTTGGGGAAAATGTGGAATAGTTCTGTAATGGATTAATATTCAGATAAGAAAATGACATCTTGATACTTTCAAGCAAATGGATGGAACCAGGAAAAATCATCCTGGATGAAGTCACTAAAATGTAGAGACAACTATGGTATCTATTCACTTATTAGGAGGTCTCCTTATAGTGGGAGATACAGTTCCAATAGGCATCTACTGTGAACAAACCAGTAGGAGAACACCTTGTAATTTGGTACATTCCCCTTAATCCCACATCACTTTGAAAGTTTCCTACTTAGGAAGCTGTCCAAGTATATAAACATTAGAGTTTCATTTTCTATGTGATAGTGTCACAGAGGCAAACAGGAATAAAGGTGTGGGATCTTGATAATGTAAAGAATTAAAGGATTGTTGTGTTTCAAAAGAAAAACCACATGTTCACAGTATCATAGATACTGGACACTGAGGAAAGTTTGTTTACTCATCTTCATGGAAACCTCAAGATTCTCTCAGGTGCTGATTGCCTGAGAGGGAGAATGATGTCATGAAACAGATTAAACCCAGTATGTGTTTCAGGAGCCAGTTATTAAAAGGTCCAAGTGGACAGCCTACTTGAAAGTCTGAGCAACCATACATGCCTTAATCTGGGTAGCTGAAAGCACACAATACAGAGATGACAGTACCAATATCCAAGACTCTTAGGTCAGGAATGTGTCACATATTTCTTTCAGTAGTCATTAATAAAGTAATGTGTTCTTGACATGTGAGTTTCTCATTATCACAGATTCCATTATTATTTGTTAAAAGCAAACATGTGCCCTCAGGCAGTGAATTACTTCCATGGAAAATGCTCTTTGACAAAGGCAAATCTTTGAACACAATGTGTTTAATGACCTTGCTGATATCTTTACATAGACCATCTAGTTACATGTCTGCAAGCACATATCTTGTTGTAGTACTTCAGGAGAACTTAGAGCTTTTCATAAAGTAACACAAGCAGCAAGCAGATATAAAGTGACAAAGACAGAGAGACTTCATTCTGTCTGGTCACTTTCATTGGCATGTAAACCTCAAACCACATCCTCCTATAGGATAACTTCAATAGGAATTATATTATGCAACAATGCCATACCTCCAAACACTTCCTAGATATAACCTCACTGAGAACTCAACATGTAAACAGATGAACTTTAAGGGGACATTGCAATTCAAATCACCAAGAAGTGGAAGAAGATGGATGAACTTCTAGGCTAAAAGAATACAGTTATCCTGATGGCTTGTCATTCAATACAATGATTAAAATCCCAGCAAACTCCAAAGTCTAAGAATAGGACTGACAATCTCCTTTGGAGAAAATGTGGAATATTTCCATAACAGAGTATTATTCAGCTAAGAAAATGATGTCATGTTATTTTCAGGCAAATGGATGGAACCAGGAAAAATCATTCTGTGTGAAGTAACAAAAATGCAGAAATACAAATATGGTATGTATTCACTTGTGAGAAGGCCTCCTAATAGTGGGGATAAAGTTCCAATAGGCCCTCTATTGTGAACAAAGCAGTCTTCCACTAGGGTGATTGGGCGGCAGTTAATTGAGCTGTTTGGCCAGGACATCCTACAGAAATTTTCAAGCAACTCAGGCTCTTGTTATTAAAATATGGTGCTCTCTGCTGTCAACTGATAATTCAGTGTGATGTTCTTACATCTAAAGAGATGCTTCCTTCTGCATCAAATGGAATTGAAGACAGAGACCTGCTATCTGAAATTATGCAGAGAGAGACCTTAAAACATCCAGGTCTAATTTATATTTCCATATGAAATTCTCCCTCCCCTAAGACCTCTGGGAAGCCTACAGGAGAGGAGAGAGGAAGAGTGTCATAAGTAGAGGGAATTGAGGACACAAGGAGAACAATGGCCACAGCACAAGATGATGCAGCCAGCCTTGGTGATACCTGATAACCTAGGGTCAGATAGGAGGAGGAGGAGGACCTTCCCTTTCAGGGAACTAGAGAGAGGTCACAGGGGTAGAAGAATGAGGGTGGCTGAGACTGGAAGGAGAAGAGGGAGGGGGCAGAAGAGGGGATAAAAAGTAAACAAATCATAATGAATACATAAGAAAAACTGATCAAGGCGATGAAGTATAGACATCTTGAAGACTGATGGCTTCTTGTGGGTGGTGTCAGGGTGCTGAAAATATGAATTATGGTTTCTTTATGGGATTTGGCACTGAGATTCTAATTATGCTCCAATGAGTATATGAACAACACATACTTCAATTGATGTATTTTAAACAAAAAATAGTTTAGTGTGACACATGGGTAGGAATTTGAATCTGGGAGCAATGGAAAAGGATTGTAATGTATGTTATATGAAATTCCCACATAATACAAATAATATGTTGAGAACTTTTACAATGACTTTTAACATGGAGAAAAGATTCTGCTAATGGAGGGCAGAGTTTGACTGTGTAAGGCAAGCTTTCAAGGTACTCATTATACAGCAGAGAATCCTAGCCATGAACTAATGGTTACCCAGCTACCTCAGATCCCATGAGCTCAGGTGGCACTTCTGAACAAGCAGTGCTGGCACTAACACCAAGCTTGGATGGTTTGTCAGGAAGACAACATTAATAAACACCTCTGCTCTTCTGTCGTGGCATATAACATGGACTCTTTTCTCTGTCCTAAATGACCAGTGTTAATTTTTAACCCAATGACCAGGAGGATTTCTCAATGACCTCAGAGTAGTACACAGCTGCTGTTCCATCCAGGTCAGCCAAGACAACCCTACTCATATAGGGTTGGGAAAAGTAGTGTGGGACAGCACCATATGTCAAAGAGTTCATTGCCACTCAGTACTCCTTTTAAATACAAATGTCTTTCTCTGTTTTACCCAAACCATTCAAAGAATTGTCTGGTTTCCTTCTCTTTTCCCTGCTTTTAAAGACTCAATATTCCAGGGAACCCTGGACCCTTCCAGCCTATGATATTAATAAAATAGTGAAGGTACCTTTAGTGAGTACAGGATTAACTGCTCAGTTCAAAGTCACAACCTACAAAATTTCAGATCCAAGAGCACAGTAGGAGACCACCTTGTTATTTGGTACATTCCCCTTAATCCCACATCACTGTGAATATTCTGTACATCATTGTACAATTAAATAAACACAAATTTTCACTTCCTACCTGACATTGTCTTGAGGCAAACAGAAGTAAACCTGTTTTATCTGGATAAAGGGATGAGATAAAGGCTTGTTGGGTTTCACAAATAAAAGTCAGTTGTGTACAGGATCAGAGATACTGATTCTGAGGAGTTTGTTTACTCACCTCAATATAAACCTCAAGATTCTCTCAGGTGCTGATTTGCTGAGAGGGAGAATGATTTCAGAAAAAAAAATTAGTGAAATCCAGTAAGTGTTTCAGGAGCAAGTTATTAAAAGGCCCAAGTGAAGGCTGTGCTTACCGGAGAATTACTTACCGGATCATGCTCCCTGACCAAGGCAACTCTCAGAACAAAAAGCAATTAATTGGGACCTTTGTTATATATTTTTTCTTTATCAGTTACATTTTATTCACTTTGTATACCCCCTGTGGTTCTCTCCCTCCTCCCATCCCAATCCCTCCCTTCCTCCATCCTCTGCATGCATGCCCTCCCCAAGCCCACTGATAGGGGAGGACTTCTTTTCCTTCCTTCTGATCCTAGTCAATAAGGTCTCATCAGGGGTGGGTGCATTATCTTCTTCTGTGCCCTGGTAACGCTGCTTCTCCCTCAGTGGGAGGTAATTAAAGAGCAGGCCAATCAGTTCATGCCAGAGACAATTTCTGTTCCTATTACAATGGAACCCACTTGGATACTGAACTGCCATAGGCTACATCTGTGTAGGGGTCTTAGGTTATCTCCATGTATAGTCCTTGGTTGAAATATCACTCTCAGGAAAGACTCCTGTGCTCAGATTTTTTGGTTCTGTTGCTCTCCTTGGGAAGTTCCTGTCTTCACCAGATCACACTGTTTCCCACTTCTTTCATAAGATTTCATGCACTCTTCCCAAAGGTTGCCCATAAGTCTCAGCATCTATATTGATAGTCTGCAGGGCAGAGCTTTTCAGAGGTCCCCTGTGTCAGGCTCCTGACTTGTTCTCTCTTTTCTCCTTCTTCTGATGTCCAGCCTCTTTGCCTTCCTGGATAGGAATTGAGCATTTTAGCAAGAGTCCTCCCTCTTGATTGGTTTCTTTAGGTGTACAGATTTTAGTAGGTTTATCCTATATTATATGACTATATGAATGAGGATACACCATGTGCATCTTTCTGCTTCTGGGATATCTCACTCAGGATGATTTTTTCCAGATCCCACCATTTACCCGCAAATTTCATGATTTCCTTGTTTTTTATTGCTGAGTAATACTACATTGTGTAGATATACCACAGTTTGTGCATCCATTCTGCCACTGACAGGGTGTTTCCAGCTTCTAGCTATTACAAATAAGGCTGCTACAAAAACGGTTGAGTAAATGTCTTTATTGTGTACTTGAGACTCTTTTGGATATGTGCCTAGGAGTAATATAGCTGGATTTTGAGGAAGTGCTATTCCTAGTTGTTTGAGAAAGTGCCAGATTGCTTTCTAGAGTGATTGCACAAGTTTCCATTCCCACCAGCAGTGCAGGAGGGTTTCCCCTTTCTCCACAACCTCTCCAGCCTGTGTTGTCTCTTAAGTTTTTGATCTTAGCCATTCTGATGGGTGTAAGGTGAAATCTTAGGTTTGTTTTGATTTGCATTCCCCTGTTGACTAAGGACATTGAGCATTTCTTTAAGTGTTTCTCTGCCATTCAATATTCCTCTGCAGAGAATTCTCTGTTTAGCTCTGTACACCTTTTTTTTATTGGATTACTTGAATTTTTGCTGTTTAACTTCTTTAGTTCTTTATATATACTGGATATTATCCCTCTGTCAGATACAGGCTTGCTGAAGATCCTTTCCCAATCTGTAGGCTGTTGTTTTGTTCTGAGGACAGTGTCCTTTGCTTTACAGAAGATTTTCCATTTCGTGAGCTCCCATTTATTAATTGTTGGCCTTAGAGCTTGTGCTGTGGGTGTTCTGTTCAGGAAGTTGATACCTGTGCCAATTAGTTCAAGGGTATTCCCCACTTTTTCTTCTAAGTGGTTTAGTGTGTCCAGTCTTATATTGAGGTCTTTGATCCACTTGGACTTTAGTTTTGTGCAGGGTGATAACTATGGGTCTATTTGCATTTTTCTACATGGAGACATCCAGTTAGACCAGTACCATTTGTTGAAGATGCTGTCTTTTCTCCATTGAATGGATTTGGCGTCTTTGTCAAAAATCAGGTGTCCATAAGTGTGTGGATTTATGTCAGGGTCTTTTTTTTTTTCCATTGTTCCACCAGTCTGTTTCTATGCCAGTACCATGCAGTTTTTAGTATTGTTGCTCTATAGTACAGCTTGAGATCAGGGATGAAGATAACTCCTGAAGATCTTTTACTATAGAGAATTGTTTAGCAATTCTGAGTTTCTTGTTATTCCATATGAAGGTGAGAATTTTTCTTTCAAGGTCTGTAAAGAATTATGTTGTTAATTTGATGGGAATTTGCATTGAATCTGTAGATTGCTTTTCGTAAGATGGCCATTTTTACTGCCAAGCCATGAGCATAGGAGATCTTTCCATATTCTGATATCTTCTTCTAATTCTTTCTTCAGAGACTTGAAATTTATTTCATACAAGTCTTTGACTTTCTTGGTTAGGTTCTCACCAAGGTAGTTTATGTCCTTTGTGGCTATCTTGAATAGTGTTGTTTCCCTAATTTCTTTCTCAGCCCTTTTGTCTTTTGTATACAGGAAGGCTACTGATTTTTTTTGAGTTAATTTTGTATCCAGCCACTGTGCTGAAGCTGTTAATCAGCTGAAGGATTTCCCTGGTAGAATTTTTGGGGTCACTCGGGTATACTATCACATCATCTGCAAAGAGTGATACTTTGACTTCTTCCTTTCCAATTTGTATCCCCTTCATCTCCTTCATTGTCTTATTGCTATAGCTAGTACTTCAAGAAAAATGGTGAGGAGATATTGAGAGAGTGGACAATCTTGCCTTGTCCCTGATTTCAGTGGGAATACTTTAAGTTTCTCTTTGTTTTTTTCATGTTTGCTATGGTCTTGCTGTATATTGCCTTGACTATGTTCAGTTATGTGCCTTGTATCCCTGATATTTCCGAGACTTTAAACATGAATGGATGTTGGATTTTGTCAAATGTCTTTTCAGCATCTAAGGAGATGATCATGTGGTTTTTCTCCTTCAGTTTGTTTATGTGGTGGATCACATTGATGGATTTCCTTATATTGAACCACCTCTGCATGCCTGGGATATAGCCTAGTTGTTCATAGTGGATGATGTCTTTGATGTGTTCTTCGATTAGGTTTGCAAGTATTTTGTTGAGTATTTTTGCATCATTGTTCATGAGGGATATTGGCCTGAAATTTTCTTTCTTTGTTGGGTCTTTGTGAGGTTTAGGTACCAATGTGACTGTGGCTTCATAGTATGAGTTTGGTAGTTTTTCTTCTGCTTCTATCTTGTGGAATAGTTTGAAGAGTATTGATGGTAGTTCTTATTTGAAGGTCTGGTAGAATTCAGCGCTGAAACCATCTGGCCCTGGGCTTTTTCACATGATAGACTTTTGATGACAGCTTCTATTTCTTTAGAGGATATAGAACTATTTAATTGATTTACCTGGTCTTGATTCAGCTTTGGCATGTAGAATCAGTCAAGAAAGTTGTCCATTTCATTTAGATTTTCATATTTTGTGGCATATCAACTTTGGAAGACCTAAGTATTGTTTGGATTTCTTCAGTATCTATGGTTATGTCCCTCTTTCAATTCTGATTTTGTTGATTTGGATAGTTTCTCCCTGCCTTTTAGTTAGTTTGGCTAAGGGTTTGTCTATCCTGTTAAAGAAATTGATCTTGGTTTCATTGATTCGTTGAATTGTTTTATTTGTTTCTATTTTTTTTTATTTCAGCCCTTAGTTTGATAATTTCCAGCCGTCTACTCCTCTTTGGTGTGTCTGCTTCTTCTTCTTCTTTTTTTTCCCCCTAGGGCTTTTAAGTGAGCAATTAAGTTGTTTGCATGAAATGTTTCGAATTTCTTTCTTTTTTTTTTTTTTTACATATATTGTTTTCTTTATTTGTTCGGATAGTCAATAGTAGGGTACATGACAGTGAAGCAAATCCCAAGTAACACTTTCTCTATAACCATTTGTTTGTTTACGTACAAACATGAGTACTCTTTTTTTTTTCTTTTTATATATATATATATTTTTTTTTTCAATGCAGTTTATTCAGGAACCTTGAACAATCATCTGACCCTGGGGAAAGCCAGCCCACAGCTTAAATAGCCTCTGGGTAGCCAACCCAGGCATGCCACGTGGGCAATGCAGATAGGTCCACATACATGGAAGCAAGCCAGATCCTCAGCCTTAGCCAAATGTGGAATTGTTCGTGACAGAGAGCACTCACCATGGGGAAGGTGGAAGGCAGAAACCAGCTCCATCTTTAAGGCATAGCATTCCACAGCTCTCTACAGTTCCCCCTTTTTGTTTTAGACGCATCAGGCAAGAGTAGAGGTCTGATCTCTGATATTAGAAATAAATTGGGACTTTGTACCGATGTTCATTTAGGTGTCATCCACCCAAAGAGCATCAGACCTGTCCGATATCTTTTTCTCAGAGGCGGGACCTGGGGCATCAACCCGCATGCAATCAGACATGCTCTTCTCTGGGTCCAAAGCGGCTGACCCTGAGTGCAGTGCTTAGCCTTGCATCCTGAGTGTAAAATTTTAGCTTTTTATGGTATTCGAATTTCTTTTTGAAGGCACTTAGTGCTATGAAATTTCCTCTTAGCACTGCTTTCCTTGTGTCCCATAAGTTTGGGTATGTTGTACCTTCATTTTCATTCTAGAAAGTCTTTATTTTCTTTATTTCTTCTCTGACCCAGCTGTCATTTAGAAGTAAGTTGTTCAGTTTCCATGTGTGTGTAGGCCTTTTGATATTTTTGTCATTAAGTTCCAGTTTTAGTCCATGGTGATCAGATAGGATACAAGGGATTATTTCATTCTTCTTGTATCTGTTGAGGCTTGCTTTGTGACCAAATACATGGTCTATTTTGGAGAAGGTTTCATGAGGTGCTGAAAAGAACATAAATTCTTTTGATTTTGGGTGAAAGGTTCTGTAGATGTCAGTGAGGTCCATTTGATTCATGACCTCTGTCAGAGTTATTGTTTCTTTGTTTAATTTCTGTTTTGTTGACCTGTCCTTTGTTGAGAGTGGGGTATTGAAATCTCCCACTATTAATGAGTGAGGGTCTCTGTGTGGTTAAATGTTATTAAAGTTTCCTTTACAAATGTGGGTGCCCTTACATTTGGGGCATAGATGTTCAGGATTGTGATCTCTTCCTGGTTGATTTTTCCCTTGATGTGTATGAAATGTCCTTCTCTATCTCTTTTGATTAATTTTGGTTGAAAATCTACTTTATTAGTTATTAGAATGGCTACTCCTGCTTCCTTCTTGGGTCCATGTTCTTGGAAAACCAGCCCTTTACTCTCAGGTAATGTCTATCTTTGTGATTTAGGTGTGCTTCTTGTGACAGATTTTTGAGTTGCTTGCACATCCATTCTGCTAGTCTGTGTTTTTATTGGAGAATTGAGTCCATTGATATTGAGAGAGGTTAATGACCAGTGGCTGTTAGATCCTTTGATATTGATGTTGGCCATGGTAATGTGTTTGGGTTTTTGGCTACTTTCTGTTTTGCTGTAGTGATTTTATTTATTTCCTGTGATTTTTTGAAAGTAGTTATTTTTCTTAGATTTTATTTTTCCTCCTAGTATCTTTTGTAAGGCTGCATTTGTGTGGAGGTATTGTTGAATTTTTTTTTCATTGAATATCTTGTTTTCTCAGTCTATAAGGACTGAGAGTTTTGCTGGATACAGTAGCCTAGGCTGGCATCTGTGTTCTCTTAGGGTCTACATGATATCCTACAGTCTCTCCTGGCTTTCATCCTTTCTGTTGATTAGTCAGGTGTGATTTGATGGGTTTGCCATTATATGATACTTGGCCTTTTTCCCTTGCAGCTTTTTGTATTTTTTTTCTTTGTTCTGTATACTTACTGTTTTGATTACTATGTGACGGGAGGATTTTCATTTCTGGTCTACTTTATTAGGTGTTCTGTAGGCCTCTTGTATGCTTATAGGCCTCTCCTTTAAGTTGGGGAAATTTTCTTCAATGATTTTCTTAAAATATTTCTGGGCCTTGGAGGAGGAAATCTTCTTTTTCTCTATTCCTATTATTCTTAGGTTTTGTCTTTTTATGTTGTCTTGGATTTATTGGATGTTTTGTGTCAGGAATTTTTTTAGATTTACTATTTTCTTTGATGGATACACCGATTTCTTCCATTGTATCTTCCACAACTGAGATTCTTTCTTCCATCTCTTGTAGTCTGTTGGTTATGCTTACCTCTGTAGTTCCTGCTTTCTTTCCTAGGTTCTCCCTCTCCATGATTTCCTCTATTTGTGTTTTTTATAATTCTTCCAATTCTATCTTCAGATTTTGAGCCGTTTTGTTGATTTCCTTCACCTATCTGACTGTATTTTCCTGTTTTTCCTTCATTTCCTTCAGCTGTTTATTTGAATGTTCCTCTGTTTCTTTTATTTTTTTCAGTGACACAAAGTGTTTGGCTGCATCTTCATGTATTTATTTCTGGAAGACCATAATCTCTTTTATTATACCTTCTCCTAATTTTTTTATGCATTTTATTTACTTCCTCTATTACCCTCTTCATAAGCTTAGGAGTAAAGTCATCTTGAATTTCATTTATGTTAGGTTGTCCAGGGCTACTTGCCCATGGATAACTGGGTTCTGGGATGCCATATTGCTTTGCCTTTTGTTGGTTGTGGTTTTTCACTAGCCTCTAACTATCTCTCTGTCTCAGGTGTTGTCTGTTAATTTCTGGTGCCTGCTGAGTCCTGGGGTGGGGAGAATACACTTGGTGGGGTTCAGAAGTTCTCTGTTTTTTGGGGGCATTGTCAACTGTATGGTGGTGCTTCTCAGGAATTGTCATAGTTCACTTCAGGTGTATGGACCTGTATGGTAACTGTAGTGTTCAGAAAGGCTCTCCTCTCATCAGGAGAGGTCCTGGTGATGGCTGCCCTGCTGCTGGGTTTCTTGCTCTGAATTTAGTGAGCAGCAGTTATTGCTCTTAAGGTGTAATTGTTCAGTGCAGCCCTCTTGAAAAACTATGGATTCTCACAGTTTTGTCAGTCTAGCTAGGGATACCTGGTTTTACATTGGAGCAGTATCTGAGGGCTTCTGTAATGGCTCCCTGGCTTTTGTAGGTCTGAGGATGTAGCTCTGTGCCCAGTGTCCTGTCAGTACTCAATAATTGTGGGTGAGCACAGCACTCCTGCTTGCAGTAGAAGGCTAGATCTAGAGTCTGTGTGAATCCAGGAAGTCTTTTGGAACTGGGTGTCCTGAGCATTGGACCTGATAATCCCTCTTCTGTGGGGTTTCCTCCTGACAGGGACACCCAGTCTTTGCTTTGGGGATAGCCTTTCTGTCTTTGATGACTAGTAGAACCTGCATGCACAGACTTTTGTGGCTCCACCTTTCTGTCTTTTTGGTGCTTGGGTGCCTAGGCATCTGCTGAAACTGGGTAACTTTTCCCAAGACCTCTTTGGGGTGGTGGTATCAGCTGAGTGCTCTGAGATCAGACCAGCCATTTCCTTCCCTATGTGTTTGCACCCCACAGAGATACTCAGTCTCTGGTCCTCTGGAGCCCTCAGTTCTATCTGGGGAAGCTACTCAGGCATGCAGGCAGGGCTCTGTTCAGGTGCCTGGGTCCCTGGCTCTGGCCATGGGCTGGCTATTGGGTGCCTGCAGAACCTGAGTCTTTTCCAGAGGATTTCTGAGTGACCTAAGGTTGGTGTCAATCATTTCCTTCATGTGGGGTTATCTCTCACCTGAAAATCTCAGTCTCTGATGTTGTGGTGCCCACAGTTCAGTCTTGGATAGTGATCAGAGGACACTGGCATGTGGCTTTGGGCTCGAGACCAAGTGCATGGCGGAACCGGGAACTCATCCAAGGTTTAGCCATGTGAGCTAAGCTGATTGAATCTCCCACTGTGGGGTATCCTCTCACCTGGGAAACACAATCACTTTGTTTTATGGCCACGAGTTCTGACTGCTGGTCACTGTGCTGATTCTGTTGTGCTGCTGGTCAGAATGAGAGTCATCTTGGCTCTGCCATCTTGACCTCTTGTATCCTTTGTTATATTTTTATAAAGACCATCCAGGACGTCAGGTCAGAAAGCATTCTTTTTGTAGACCTTCAGGAGAACTGAAGGTTTATACAGAACCACAAGCAGCAGGAAGACAGAGTGAGATACAAAGAAAGAGCTACAGAGATAGATTCAGAAATAGAGAGACTGAGACTAACAAAAACATAGAAAGTGACAGAGAATGAGACACAGAGACCCCATTCTGGTTTCTCACTTTCATTGGCATATCAACTTCCTATAATATTGTTCCAATAGGAATTATATTATCTAGCAAGGCCATACCTTATAACACTTCCCTGATATTTGCTTATGGGGGACTAAACATGTAAATAGATGAGCTTCAATTGGACATTGTAATTCATAACACCAGGAAGTGGAAGAAGATAGAGGGGCTTCTAAGTTATCTTGAGGTTTAGTCCTATATTTTCATATGTTGTAACTATTTGTCCTATTCCCTTGTTTATATAGACTTGGCAGTTATGCCTTTATAGCCAAACTTAATTTTAACTCCCTCTTACCTTTAGCATTTAATCATCTTATACCTGTGCTTTACATTGATAGTGGCTATATTTTGAATTGCCCCTTTTTAATACAGACTGGACAATTATGCTTTTAGAGCCGAACTCTATATAAACTCTCTTAGCATTAACATATATACTCTCTTACCCTTAGTCATAACTATGTCCCAAGCATCTTGTATTTGTGTTTTTACATTGGTTTTGACTAATCTTTGACTTGCTCACTTTTTGATATGGGATGGACAGCTTTGTTTTTTAAACATATGAATATAATTTTTGGGTTTTTAAGACTAAACTAGGTTGGAAGGTACTTTGCCATCTTTAAGCCTCTTGTGTCTTTTTTACAAAGGCATGACCAACATTTCCCCCATGAAAATATCTCACATTTAAAAAGGATAAGGCAGTTTTCAGAGCACTGTGACATTATCTCTGTTTAAAATAAACCTAAAAATGATGTGAATCTCACCTTTACATCAGTAAGGACATAACATCTATTATTAAGAAAAAGAATTTATATGGTAACCTTAGGAAAATTTTGTCATTTAAATTTAGAGTATCTCTACAAATGGCGAAACAGCAGGAGTTGCCATCCTGGCATTTATTACATAAATAAGCTTGACCCTGAACTCAGAGATCTTCCTGTTTCTTTATAATTTGTCTTCACAATAAAGGCATGTGCCATCACCAACTTGTATGTGTGTATATATATATGTATATATGTATATGTGTGTGTATATATATATATACACACATATATATATGTATATATATATATATTCAAATCAGTATCATTTTTAAGTCTAAGTCTTTAAAATGAAAATCAAACAAAGAGACAAAAAAATTTAAGTTTAGTGGTCAGTGGTACCAGTTTATGTTGTAACAAACAAAGCCCAGGTGGTTATTTTTATTGATGTTTTAGTGAATTGGTGGACTTTACCAGAAAGAGCTGACAAGTATCTTACAACCGGAGAGCTTTGAATTTTAGCTGTTATTAATCTAATTATTAGGAAGAGTGCCCTTTTTCTTGACTGTATCTTAGTATTCCAATCCTTGTTTTTTTTTTTTTTTTTTTTTTTCCATTTTCTCCTTCAACTTTACTGGAAAAGCAATGGAGAAGAACCAACACCATTAACCATTTTGCAACCTGATCCATGACCATGACAGCCACAATGAAACCAAAAGTGATTAAAACACCCTCTTCCATGGCAATATTTTATTTTATGTGCTACACTTTAGGCCAAATTCTGTCTAGAGGTCTGTCTGACTCCACTTTCTTTCCTTCCATGGCTGTGGAACTGAGCCAGTTGAACCAGCCACTGTATAAAGGAGTGATGCTTGTTTACCCCTCATATAAACTATTGCAGCAGACAGATTTTTTTTTTATTTTTTTTATCAGTTATATTTTATTAACTCTGTATCCCAGCCGTGTCCCGATCCCTCATTCCCTGCCAGTCCCTCCCTCCCTCCCTCATCTCCACTGTGCCCCTTTCCAAGTCCACTGATAGGGGGGACCTCCTCCCCATTCATCTGATCCTGTTTTATCAGGTATCTTCAGGACTGGCTGCAAAGCCCTTCTCTGTGGCCTAACAGGACTGCTACTCCCTTCGGGGGTGGGGAGACCAAAGAGCCAGTCATTGAGTTCCTGTTAGAAATAGTCCCTGTTCCCCTCACTTTGGGAAACCAATTGGTTACTGAGCTACCACAGGCTACATCTGAGTGGAGGTTCTAGGTTATATCCATACATGGTCCTTGGTTGAATGTCAGTCTCAGAAAAGACCCTGTGCCCAGATATATTTGGTCCTTGTGGAGCTCCTATCCTTTCCCCATCAGACTAACTCTCCTTCTTTCTTATGATTCCCTGTACTCTGCCAAAGGTTTGGTCATGAGTCTTTGCTTTGAAAACACTGCTAGTTAGAGTCTTTCAGATGCGCTCAGTAGACTCCTGTCATACGTTCAATGCACATCCCATCTGTCTTTCTAAACGAGGATTGATCATCTTACGCCATGTCCGCTCAATTGATTATCTTTTTTAGGTGTATAGATTTCATTATGTTTATCCTATCTTATAGTTCTATATAAGTGAGTATATCCCATGTTTGTCTTTCTCCTTCTGGGATATTTCACTCAGAATGATCTTTTCTAGATCCCACCATTTGCCTGCAAATTTCATGATTTCCTCCTTTTTGATTGCTGAGTAGTATTCCATTGTATAAAAATACCACAATTTCTGTACCCATTCCACCGTTGATGGACATCTGGGTTGTTTCCAGGTTCTGGCTATTACAAATAGAGCTGCTATAAACTTGGTTGAGCAAGTGTCCTTTTTGTGTACTTGAACAAACTTTGGGTATATACCTAGCAGTGGTATAGCTGAGTCTGGAGGAAGCACTATTCCTATTTGTCTTAGAAAGCGCCAGATAGCTTTCCAGAGTGGTTGTACCAGTTTACATTCCCACCAGCAGTGGAGGAGGGTTCCCCTTTCTCCACAACCTCTCCAGCATGTGTTATCACTTGAGTTTTTCATCTTGGCCATTCTGATGGGTGTAAGGTGATATCTCAGGGTCGTTTTGATTTGCATTTCCCTGATGGCTAATGAGGATGAGCATTTCTTTAAGTGTTTTTCTGCCATTCGATATTCCTCTGTCGAGAATTCTCTGTTTAGCTCTGTTCCCCATTTTTTAATTGGATTACTTGGATTGCTGCTTTTCAGCTTCTTTAGTTCTTTGTATATACTGGATATTAGTCCTCTGTCAGATAAAGGGTTAGTGAAGATTCTTTCCCAATCTGTAGGCATTCGTTTTGTTTTGATGACGGTATCCTTTGCTTTACAGAAACTTTTCAGTTTCATGAGGTCCCATTTATTGATTGTTGCTCTTAGAGCCTGTGCTGTTGGTGTTCTGTTCAGGAAGTTGTCTCCTGTGCCAATGAGTTTTAGGCTGTTCCCCACTTTTTTTTCCAATTGATTTAGGGTATCTGGTTTTATGTTGAGGTCCTTGATCCACTTTGACTTTAGTTTTGTGCAGGGTGATAAATATGAATCTATTTTCATTTTTTCTGCATGTAGACATCCAGTTGGTCCAGCACCATTTGTTGAAGATGCTGTCTTTTTTCCATTGAATGGAATTGGCTTCTTTGTCGAATATCGAGTATTCATAGGTGTGTGGATTTATTTCTGGGTCTTCTATGCAGTTCCATTGATCCTCCTTACTGTTTCTATGCCAATACCATGCAGTTTTTATTACTGTTGCCCTGTAGTACAGCTTGAGATCAGGAATGAAGATACCTCCAGATGATCTGTTGTCGTACAGGATCGTTTTGGAGATTCTGGGTTTTTTGTTTCTCCTTATGAAGCTGAGAATCTTTTTTTCAAGGTCTGCAGACAGATTTGTTAAATCTTAGGTCTGCCCACAGAAGGCTGTCTTTTGCTCCTGGGCAGGTTTTTGAGTCTCTCTTAAAGAGACAGTAATTTACCTGGGAGTTTTTAGGGTTTAAGTTTGGGTTTTTTCACTGGTAGCTTATTCCCCTACCAAATTATGATAAAGTGTGATTTAAGGGGTGTAAATACTTAGATTAGTTGGGAACCAATTGTTGTAAGTGACTATTAATATTTACTATTGATTTATCTCCTGGTAAAGCTGCTGTTAGTCCTAAACAGCTATATAACCAAATCATCACACAGAGACTGAAAGAATCAGACTGACTTTGTAATGTATGTTTGTTTCTTTAATTGCCTTATAACTTATATTTTCAGGTTTTAGGTCCATGTTAATTAATGCGTCTTAGTGCTTCTCCAGAGAGCCAAGGAATGTAAAAGTTCCTGACATTAGCCATCTGTGAGGCAGAGATAAGGAAGAGAACAAGCAGAGATCTCTACTAAATGGAGAGAAAATCACCTGCTGGTGCCTGTGAGATGAGCTTTGTTTGGAAATTGGGACACATGGCTCCAATCTTCCTCCTGACCTTTGATCCAAATCCTATAACCCTCACTCCTCAGAACAGACATGGATGAGTTAATCATTCTCCCACCTGTAGTTGTGGCTATATCTCATATGGCAGGAAATTCCAAACTGATTTGAAGATCAGATATTTATGACCGGGGTGACCAGACCTAAGGGTGCCCAGAACAAACCAATTATTTTAAAAGGTAAATATTTCATCCAATCATGAATTGCCAAGAAGGCAACCCCCAGAATTCCCCACACCTTGTCTTTTAAAAACATAAGGCCTTTGTCTCCCAGTGTCACTCCTTGCTGACCAGCAGGGGTGACCCCATTGAACAATGGTCAGAATGAACCTCTTGCGATTTTTGCATCATTTGATGATTAGTTTCCTGAGTTCTTTTCATACCTTCTTATATTTAGAGTCATGCTGGGCCTAACAGAGACTGTGTTGATTTACTTAACCTAGAACACAATGATGGACAATAGTTACTTCCTCCTAAAGCTCCAAGCCCTCATAATTTCCTAACATTTAGATCTTACCTCTTTTACTTACCCTTTGTGATATATTAGGTCCACTCCATCTCCATGTAGTTCCAAGCTCTGTCCTCCAGCTCTCTCTCTCAGCACTCTCACCCTTTTCTCCCACTCATTTCTTGAACTCTGGCTCCTTCCCTATTCCCTGTCCTTTGCCTCCTCCTTTGCACAATATTATGGCAAGTTTTTCTTTTTTCTTCTTCTTTTTTTTTGTCATGTTTATCATAATGCAATATCTGAATTGAACCCAGAGGCTGGGGGGTGGGAGTTATAAATCAGCATTTGAATGAATAAGGTATATATATTTATATACGTCAAAAGAACATTATACCAAAAGAGTCCACGTGAAAGAGGGGGTGGAAACTGGGGGGAGAAAGAGATGCGAAGAATGGAGATAATACAGATTCCTGGTAAAATTCCAGTTTACTGAACAAGCATACAACACTTAAAAAGCAAAGGGTAAAAGCAAAAAATATTTTCACATTAGCAACACATCTGTAACATCTGGCAAGGCATCAAGGAATTCACTCAAGGTTACATGAAGTTGGCAGTCTGCTTTCCAATGTTGAAGGAAGTTCGCAATCTTCTTCTCAGACTCAGACCCTTTTGCAAAGACCATCAAGGAAAGTGTCTGAGACAGAACAGAGAAAAGACCTGCATCTTCCAAGACCAGGAGGCAGAACACCAGACTCCAACCAGAAAATTCCTGATACTGGTTTGACTTAAAATTTAAAATCTGTGAGTGTAAAAGGAGAAATTAAGGAGAAAAATCTATTTGACAGTTGGTTCTGTTCAATACTAGCATTGGAAAACCTCTATAAGCATGCTTGCCTTGGCTGACCTGGTTGGATTGGTAGCAATGTCCTACTCAGTGGTAAGTGAGGAACCCTCCTGATCCTGATGTTTACATTTAAAATTGGGCCTTCAAGCCAGTGAAATGGGTTCACAATATTTCCCTAGGAAACAAGAGCAGCAGTGTTTCCTGCTGTCTTCCTACAAACAAAACCTTTACTTGTTATTTTAGGGCCAGGACTGCTAGTTCAGTGGTACAACGTGAGCTCATAGGGTCTGAGGTAACCACTAGTTCATGGATATGATTCTCTGCTACATAATGAGTTCCTGGAAACCATGCCTTACACAGTCAAACTCTGACCTGCTTTAGCTGAATTTTTGTCCATGTTAAAAGTAATTTTAAAAGTTGTCTACATATTACATTTACTGATTATGTGGGAATTTTATAAAACAAACATTGCACTCCTTTTCCATTGCTCCCAGGTTCAGAAACCTTCCAATGAGACATTCTATTTTTTTTTCTATAAAATACTTCAATTGAAGTATGTGTGGTTCATATACTCATTAGAATTTATTCAGATTCTCAGTGCCAAGGCTGTTAAAGAAAACTGAGTTCATCCTTGTCGCACCTGGCACCACTTCCTAGAAGACATCAGTCTTGAAGAGCTCATACTTCATCATCTTGATCACACTTTTCTTATGTATTTATTTATTATGATTTGTTCACATTGTATCTCCTCTGCTGTCCCCTTCCTCTTCTCCTTCCAGTCCTACCCACATTCCTTCTTCTACCCCTATTCTCTTTTTCTACTTTTCTGATAGGGGAGGCCTCCTCCCCTTCTATCTGATCCTAGCTTATGAGGTCTAATCAAGGCTGTCTGCATCATCTTCCTCTGAGGCATGATTCTCAGGGCATTGTTCTCTTTGTGTCCTCAATTCCCCCTCTTTATGACAGCCTTCATGCCTCCTCTCCTGCTGACATTGTAGAGCTCTGAAGGGAGGGAGCATTCCATAGAAAAATCTCATTTAGAGGTGGTTGTTTTAAGGTCTCTCTCTGCATATTATAGGACTGTGTGTCTCTGTATATAATCTCATTTGATGCAGAAGGAAGAATCTCTGTGGATAAAAGGACATGGCACTGATTTCAGATGAGAGCAAAGAGCAACATATTTTAATAACAACAGCATGTGTTGCTTTAAAAATTCTGTAGGATGCCCTGGCAAAACAACTCAACTAAAACCGAATCCCGCTAGTGGAAGACTGATTTGTTTATAATAGATGGCCTTTTGGAACCTTTTCCACACTGTTAGGATACCTCCTAATAAATTAATACATACCATATTTGTCTTTCTTCATTTTAGTTACTTCAACCTGGGTGATTTTTCCTGGTTTCATCTATTTGCCTGAAAATAATTTGATGTTATTTACTTGGCTGAATAATACTCTGTTATGGAAATATTCCACATTTTCCGCAAAGTAGTATGTCAGTCCTCTTCTTTAGTCCTTTGAATTTGTTGGGAATTTTGTCTAATTTAAACTATGAGGATAATTATGTTCTTTTTGCCTAGAACTCCCTCCATCTTCTTCCATTCCGGGTGATTTGAATTGCAAATTCCCTTGATTGTCATCTATTTACAGGTTTGTCCCCAATGAGGAAATGTCTAGGAAGGGTTAGGTGTATGGCCTTGTTAGATAATATAATTCCTTTTATTTCCCTACTTTCTTTCTCAGCCTTTTTGTATTTTGTATATAGAAGGGCTACTAATTTTCTTTTTGAGTTAATTTTGTATCCAGTCACTTTGCCAAAGGTGTTTATCAGCAGTTGGAGTTCCCAGGCAGAATTTTGGGTTCACTCAGGTAATATCATATCATTTGCAAGTAGTGATACTTTGACTTCTTCATTTTCCATTTCTATCCCTTTGATCTCCTTCAATTGTCTTATTGCTCTAGCAAGGACTTCTAGAACTATGTTGAAGAGATATGGAGAGAGTGGGGAGTCTTGCCTTCTCCCTGATTCCAGTGGGATTGCTTCAACTTTCTCTTGGTTTAGTTTAATGTTGGCTATAGGCTTGCTGTATATTGCCTTTATTATATTCATAAATTTGTACCTTGTATCCCTGATCTCTCCAATACTTTAAACATGAATGGATGTTGGATTTTGTCCAATTATTTTTCAGCATCTAAGGAGATTATCATATTTTTTTCTTACATATTTATTTTAATATGGTGAATCATTTGATGTATTCCCATATATTGAACTACCTCTGCATACATGGGATACAGCCTCCTTGGTCATAGTGGATGCTATCTTTGATTTGTTCTTGTATTCAGTCAAAGACATAAAGTACCTTAGTGTAACCCTAACCAAGCAAGTCAAAGAATAGCATGAAAATAATTTCAAGTCTCTGAAGAAAGAATTAGAAGAAGATATAAAAAAATGAAAGATCTACCAAGCTCATGGATTGGCAGGATTAACATTGTAAAATTGGCCATCTTACTCAAAGGATCTACAGATTCATTGCAATTCCCATCAAATTATCAACACAATTCTTTACAGAAAAAAAAATGAAAGAAAAATTACCAACTTCATATGGAAAAACAAGAAACCCAGAATTGCTAAAACAATCCTCTACAATAAAAGATCTTCTGGCTATATCACCACCCCTGATCTCAGGCTGCAATATAGAGCAACAATAATAAAAATTGCATGGTACTGGCATAGAAACAGAATGGTGGATCAATGGAACCAAATAGAAGTCCCAAAATTAAACCCACACACTTATGGACAACTAAGTTTTGACAAAGATGCCAAAACCATACAGTGGAAAAAAGATAGCATCTTCAACAAATGGTGCTTCTCTAACTGAATGTCTACATGTAGGAAAATGCAAATAGATCTATACTTATTATCCTGTACAAAACTAAAGTCCAAGTGGATCAAAGACCTCAACATAAAGCCAGACACATTAAATCGATTAGAAAAAGTGGGGAAAATCCTTGAACTCATTGGCACAGGAGACAACTTCCTGAACAGAACACCAACAGCGCAGTCTCTAAGAGCAACAATCAGTAAATGGCACCACGTGAAACTGAAAAGCTTCTGTAAATCTAAGGTCACTGTCATCAAAACAAAACAAATGACTATAGGTTGGAAAAGAATCTTCACCAAACCTATATGTGACATAGGGGTATTATCCAGTATATATAAAGAACTAAAGAAGTTGAAAAGCACCACATCAAGTAATCCAAATAAAAAAATGGGGAACAGAGCTAAACAAAGAATTCTCAATAAAGGAATATTGAATGGCAGAAAAACAGTTAAAGAAATGCTCAACATCATTGTCATTAGCCATCAGGGAAATACAAATCAAAACTACCTGTAAGTAGTTTTAAGTTGAAATCTAGTTGTAAGATTTCAACTTACAGCCATCAAAATGGCCAATATCCAAAACTCAAGTGACATCACATACTATAAAGGTTGTGGAGAAAGGGAATGCTCCTCCTCTGCTCATTAGAATGTAAACTTGTACCACTCCTTGTTTGGAATGTAAACTTTCACAATCACTCTTCTAATCAATCTGTATCTTTATCAGACATCTAGGATTAGTGCTTCATCAAGTTCCAGTCCTAGGCATATATCCAAAAGAGTTTCAAGTACAGAATAAGGAGATTTGCTCATAATGTTTGTAGAAGCTTTATTTGTAATAGCCATAATCTGGAAACAACACAGATGTGCCTCAACTGAAGAATTGATACAGAATTGTTTAACATCTACACAATGGAATATTACTCAGCATTAAAAACAAGGAAATCATGAAATTTCCGAAAAAATGGTGATAACAGAAAGTCAGCTATCCCAGAGGCAGAAAGATACACATGGTATACTCTCGCTCATATAGACAAGTAATATAGAATAAACTTATTAAAGTATGTACACTAAATGGATCAAGTGGGAGGACTCTGGCTAGAATACTTAATCCCCATCTCAAAAAAGCAATGAGGATGGACATCAGAAGAAGAAGAAAACAGAGAAGGTGGGAGCCTGCCACAGAGGGCCTCTGAAAGGCTCTGTCCTGCAAATCATCAAAGCAGATGCTGAGACTTATGGCCAACTGTTGTGCAGAGTGCATGGAATCTAATGAAAGAAGTGGAAATAGTAAGATCTGAGAGGACAGGAGCTCCACAAGGAGAGCAACAGAAACAAAAAATCTGAGCACAGGGGACTTTCCTAGGATACTTACTCCAACCAAGTACCACACATGGAGATAACTGAGAACCCCTGCAAATATGTATGTAGCCCATGGCAGTTCAGTGTCCAAGCAGGTTTCATAGTAATGGGAACAGGGACTGCCTGTGACATGAACTGACTGGTCTGCTCTTTGAATTCCACACCCAGATGGGGGAGCAGCCTTACAAGGCCACAGAAGTATACATTGCAGCCACTCCTGATGAGATTTGATAGACTAGCATCAGAAGAAAGGAGAAGAAAAACTCCCCTATCAGTGTACTTGGGGATAGGCATGCATGGACAAGTGGGAGGGAACTGGGATTGGGACTGTAGGAAAGAGGGATTTGTGGGGGTATACAAAGTGAATAAAGTATAATTAATAAAAATTAAAAGAAAAATATTAAAAATGTAATTCCTTTTGGTGTTATATTATACTAGGGTATGCTTGGAGGTTGTTATGCCAATAAAAGTGACCAGATAGAATGAAGTCTCTGTCTCTTGGTCTCTGTCAATTTATATTTTTGTTTCTGTTGATCTTGGTCTTAAAATTTCTCAGTTTCTCTAGATCTTTCACTCTGTTACTCTCTCTGTAACCCTCTCTCTGCCAGCCACTTGTGGTTCAGTATGAAAATCTCTCAGTTCTGCTGAAGGAGTACAACAAGGTGACTGCTTGCCTACGTGATATCATGGATAGTCTCTGTAAAAATATAAGCAAGGTCCCAATTAAATGTTTTTTGTTGAGAGATTTGTGTTTGTCAAGGAGCATTTTCCCAGTAGGTAAATCAGTGACTAAGGACATATCTGTGCATTTAAAAAGTAATAATGGAATCTGTCATAATCTGACATGTGACTTTATTAGTGTCACTTGAAAGCAATATGTGATACTTTTCTTGAACTAAGTGTCTTGGATACAGGAACTGTCATCTCTGGGATGTGTGTTTTCAGCTGCTCAGACTGAGGCTTCTATTGCAGTTAAGCCTTTCTCTCAAGCAGGCTGTCCACTTGGCCCTTTTAATAACTGGTTCCTGAAACACTTACTAGCTTTAATATGATTCATAACATCATTCTACCTCTCAGCCCATCAGCACCTGAGAGAATCTTGAGGTTTCTGGGGAGATGAGAAAACAAATTTTCCTCACTGTTCAGTATCTCTGATCCTGTCCAACATAACTTTTTCTTGTGAAACCCAATAAGCTTTTTTCTCATCCCTTTATCCAGAACCCACACTTTTAATCCTGATTACCTCTGTGACAATATCAGGTAGGAAATGAAACTTTATTGTTTATTTAACTGGACAGCTTCCTAAGTATGCAAGCTTCAAAGTGATGTGGGATTAAGAGGAAAGTACCAAATGACAAGGTTGTCTCAAAATGTGGTCTTGGAGCTGAAATTTCCTAGGTTGTGACTTTGGACTGAGCAGTTACTCGCATACTCACTAAATGTTCCTTCACAGGATACAGGCTGTGTACCTGTCTAGGGTTCCCTGAGATTAGTGAGGCTTTAAGAGCAGGGAAAAGTGAAGGAAAACAGACAATTCCTGGCACTGGTTTGAGTGAAAAAGAGAAAGATCTGTGTATGTAAAAGGAGAACTGAGGGGCAATAAACTCTTTGACAGCTGATGATGTTCTACACTAGTGATGCCAGACCTCTATGAGCAGGGTTGCCTTGGATGACCTGGCTGGATTTGCAGCTGTGTCCAACTCAGTGGTCAGTGAGCAATCCTCCTGGTCCTAGGGTTTACAATTAAAACTAGTCATTTAAGACAGAGAAATGGGTCCCTGTTATATGCCTAGGACACAAAAGCAAAAGTGTTTTGATCTTGTCTTCCAGACAAAACATCTAAACATAGTGTTGGTGCCAGAACTGCTTGTTCAAAAGTGATACTTTAGCTCATGGGGTCTGAAGTAGCTAGGTAACCAGGAGTTCATGGGTAGGATAATCTGCTACGTAATAAATTCCTGGAAAGAAGTCAAACTCTGCTATTTTTTAGCAGAATTACTTCTTCATGTTAAAAGCCATTGTAATAGTTGTCAACATATTATTTTTATTGATTATGTGTGAATTTCATATACTATACATTATACTCCTATTCCATTGCTCCTATGTTCATATTCCTACCCATGAGTCACATTTTTTTTCTTTAAAATATATCATTTCTAGTATGTTTTTTTATCTACTCATTGGAACATGATCAGAGTCTCCTCCTCCTTCTATCTGACACTAGCTTAACAGGTGTCATCAAGGCTGGCTGCATGTTCTTCTTCTGTGGCCTGATTATCATGGCATTGTTCTCATTGTGTCCTTAATTGCCTCTACTTATGACACTCTTCCTGCCTCTTTTCCTACAGGCTTCCTAGAGCTCTGAGTGGACAGAGAATATATAATGGACATCCCATGCAGAGCTGGGTATTTTAAGATCTCTCTCTGCATAATATCGGACTGTGGATCGCTGTATGCAATCTCATTTGATGCAGAAGGAAACATTTCTGTGGATCCAAGTACATGGCACTTATCTATCAGTTAAGGGGAGAGAACAGCATATTTTAATAAAACCAGCCTGGGTGGCTTGAATTTACTTAGGATGCCCTAGACCAAAAAATCACTTATTTTCCACCCAATCCTCCTAGGGGAAGCCTGGTTTGGTCACAATAGATGGCCTATTGGAACTTTATCCCCCACTATTAGGAGAACTAAAATTAAGTGAATACATACCATATTTGTCTTTGTACATTTTAGTTACTTCACCCAGGATGATTTTTCCTGATTCCATCCATTTGCCTGTATATATAATGTCATTTTCTTAGCTGAATAATACTCTGTTATGGAAATATTCCACATTTTTCCCAAAGGAGATTGTCAGTCCTGTTATTTAGTCCTTGAAATTTGTTGGGACTTTACTCATTGTATAGAGTGACAAACTATGAGAATAAGTTCATTCTTTTAGCCCAGAAGACCCTCCATCTTCTTCCACTTCCTGATGATTTGAATTGCACTGTCCTTTTGAAGCTCATCCATTAACATGTGGAGTCCCCATTAAGAAAATGTCTGGAAAGTGTTATGGCCTTGTTAGATAATATAATTCCTAATGGAATTATACTGTAAGAGGGTGTGCTTTGAGGTTGATATGACAATAAAAGTGACTTGACAGAATAGAGTCTCTGTCTCTCAGGCTCTGCCATTTCTCATCTTTGCCACTGTAGGTCTCCCTCTCTCTATTTCTCAATCTGTGTCTCCGGCTCTTTCTTGCTCTGTCTCTCTCTGTCTCCCTCTCTGTGCCTGATATTTTTCATCCAGTATGAAACTGTTTCAGCTCTTTTGAAGGTCTACAACAAGATGACTGCTTGCTGACATGGCATCCTGGATGATCTCCATAAAAATATATGCAAGATCCTAATTAAACGCTTTTTGTTTAAAGATTTGCCTTGGTCAGGGATGATTTTTACGGTAACTAATTCACCTACTGAGGACATATATAAACATTTGACAAATGATAAAAGAATTTGTGATAATGTGAAAGTCATTATATGACTTTTATTAAAGACCACTTGAAAGAAACAAGTGACACTTTTCCTGAACTAAGAGTCTTGGACACAGTAACTTACATCTCTGGGTTGAGTGCTTTCTGCTGCCCAAATTGAGGCATGTAGGGCTGCTAGCCTTTCTCTCAAGCAGGCTATCCAGTTGGCCCTTTTAATAACTGGCTTCTGAAACACTTAACTGGATTTCACCTGTTTCATGACATCATTCTCCCTCTCAGCCTATCAGCACCTGAGAGAATCTAGAGGTTTCCATGGAGAAGAGTAAAAAACTATCCTCAGTGTCCAGTATCTCTGATCCTGTGCACACGTGTCTTTTTCTAATAAAACCCAACAAGCCTTTATCTTATCTCTTTATCTAGAACCCACACTTTACTCCTGTTTACCTCTATAACAATCTCAGGTAGGAAATGAAACTTTAATCTTGCTTTATTTAATTGGACATCTTCCTAAGTAGGGAAGCTTCAAAGTGATGTGGCATTAAGTGGAATGTACCGAATGACAAGGTCGTCTCCTACTGTGGTATTGGATCTGAAATTTCCTAGGTTGTGACTTTGAACTGAGAAGTCACTCGCTTATGCACTAAATGGAACTTCACATTCTTATTGATATAATAAGCTGGGAGGTTCTAGGGTTCCTTGGGGTAATGAGTCTTTAAGAGCACGGAAAAGAGAAGGAAACCAGATAATTCCTGGGATTGGTTTGGCTGAAATGGAGAAAGATTGATGTCTGTAAAATGAGAACTTAAGGCAAGATATTATATGATGGATGGCGCAATTCCACACTAGTTTGTTCAACCCTCTATGAGCAGGGTTGGCTTGGCTGACCTGGCTATATGGGAAGCTGTATCCTAATCAGTGATGAGTGAGAAAGTTTTCCTTTTCTGGGGTTTACAGTTAAAACTGTGGGTCTCTGTATGCATTCCCATTTGATGCAGAAGGAAACATCTCTGTGGATCCAAGAACATGGCACTGTTCTATCAGTGAGGGCAGAGAGCAACATATTTAAATAACAACAGCCTGGCTTGCTTGAAAATTACCATAGGATGCCTTGGCCTTAAAAATCATTTCACTGCAACCAAAACTCACTATTGGAAGACTAGTTTGGTTGGAATAGATGGCCTTTTGGAACTTTATCCCCCACTATTATGAAAACTCATAAGTGAATAAATATCATATTTGTTTTTCTGCACTTTAGTTACTTCAAACAGGATGATTTTTCCTGATTCCATACATTTGCCTGAAAATATCATGATGTCATTTTCTTAGATGAATAATACTCTGTTATGGAAATGTTCAACATTTTTCCCAAAGAAGTTTGTCAGTCCTGTTCTACAGAATGTGTAAGATGCTCAGACTTTAATCATTGTATTGAGTGACAAACTATCAGGAAAATATGTTCTTTTAGCCTATAAATCAATGCATCTCTTTCACTTCCTGGTGGGTTGAATTGCAACGTCTCCTTGAAGCTCATCTATTTACATGTTGAGTCTCCAGTAAGTAAATGTCTGGGAAGTGTTAGCAGTAATGGCCTTATTAGATAATAATATTCCCATTGGAATTACAATATAGGATTGTGTGCTTTGAGGTTGATATGCCAATGGAAGTGACCAAACAAATGGAGTCTCTGTCTTTAGCTCACTGTCACTTTTTATCTTTGTTTTGTTTGTTCTCTCTCTCTCTCCATCTGAATCTGTCTTTCTAGCTATTTCTCTGTCTCTCTGCATTCCTCTCTCTGACTGCAGCTTGTGAAACACTCTCAGTTCTGTTGAAGGACAACAGAATGACTGCTTTCTGACATGACTTCATGGATGGTCTTTGTAAAAATATAAGCAAGCTGCCAATTAAATGGTTTTTGTGCAAAGAGTTGCCTTTTTCAGGGAGCATTTTCACAGTAAGTGATTCACTGACTGAGGACATACCTGTACACTTCTGATGCTCTTTGTGTGGATGACACCTAAATGAACATCAGTACAAAGTCCAAATTTATTTCTAATATCAGAGATCAGACCTCTACTCTTGCCTGATGCATCTAAAACAAAAAGGTGGAACTGTAGAGAGCTGCTTAATGCTGAGCCTTAAAGATGGAGCTGGTTTCTGCCTTCCACCTTCCCGATGGTGAGTGCTCTCTGTCACAAACAACTCTACATTTGGCTAAGGCTGAGGATCTGGCTTGCTTCCATGTATGTGGACCTATCTGCATTGCCCACGTGGCATGCTGGGGCTGGCTACCCAGAGGCTATATAAGCTGTGGGCTGGCTTTCCCCAGGGTCAGATGATTGTTCAAGGTTCCTGAATAAACTGCATTGAAAAAAAAAAAAAGAAATAATAATGGAATCAGTAATAATGTGAAACTACCATGTAAAGGACTAGGGACTTTATGAAAGACCACTTGAAAGAAATGTGTGACACTTTTCCTGAGCTAAGAATCTTGGACACAGAAACTGTCATCTCTGGGTTAGTGCTTTCAGCTTCACAGACTGAGGCATGTAGGGCTGCTCAGCCTTTCGCTCAAGCACACTTGTCCACTTGGCCTTTTTAATAATTGGCTCCTGAAACTCTTACAGGCTACCACCAGTTTCATGACATCATTCTCAATCTCAGCCAATCAACACCTGAGAGATTATTGAGGATTCCATGGAGATGAGTAAACAAACTTTTTTTTTTTTTCACTATTTCTGATACTGGGCATATGTTACTTTTTATTGTGAAACCCAACAAGCCTTTACCTCATTCCTTTATCCAGATCCCACACCTTGACTCCTGTTTACCTCGGTGACAATGTCATGTAGGAAATGAAACTTTAATGTTTATTTATTTGGACAGTTTCCTATGTAGGGATGCTTTAAACTGATGTGGTATTAAGGGGAATGTACCAAATGACCAAGTTATCTTCTAAAATGTTCTTGAATCTGAAATTTCCTAGGTTGTGAATTTGAACTAAGTAGTTACTTCTGTACTCACTAAATGTACCTTCAAATTCTTATTGATTTCATAACCTGGCAGGGCCTAGGTTTCTCTGGGGTACTGAGACTTTAAGAGCAGGGAACAGAGAAGAAGAACAGACAATTTCTGGGACTGGTTGAAGACAGCATCTTCAACAAATGGTGCTGGACCAACTGGATGTCTACATGCAGAAAAATGAAAATAGATTCATATTTATCACCCTGCACAAAACTAAAGTCAAAGTGGATCAAGGACCTCAACATAAAACCAGATACCCTAAATCAATTGGAAAAAAAAGTGGGGAACAGCCTAGAACTCATTGGCACAGGAGACAACTTCCTGAACAGAACACCAACAGCACAGGCTCTAAGAGCAACAATCAATAAATGGGACCTCATGAAACTGAAAAGTTTCTGTAAAGCAAAGGATACCGTCATCAAAACAAAACGACTGCCTACAGATTGGGAAAGAATCTTCACTAACCCTTTATCTGACAGAGGACTAAAATCCAGTATATACAAAGAACTAAAGAAGCTGAAAAGCAGCAATCCAAGTAATCCAATTAAAAAATGGGGAACAGAGCTAAACAGAGAATTCTCGACAGAGGAATATCGAATGGCAGAAAAACACTTAAAGAAATGCTCATCCTCATTAGCCATCAGGGAAATGCAAATCAAAATGACCCTGAGATATCACCTTACACCCATCAGAATGGCCAAGATGAAAAACTCAAGCACACATGCTGGAGAGGTTGTGGAGAAAGGGGAACCCTGCTCCACTGCTGGTGGGAATGTAAACTGGTACAACCACTCTGGAAAGCTATCTGGCGCTTTCTAAGACAAATAGGAATAGTGCTTCCTCCAGACCCAGCTATACCACTGCTAGGTATATACCCAAAGTTTGTTCAAGTACACAAAAAGGACACTTGCTCAACCATGTTTATAGCAGCTCTATTTGTAATAGCCAGAACCTGGAAACAACCCAGATGTCCATCAACGGTGGAATGGGTACAGAAATTGTGGTATTTTTATACAATGGAATACTACTCAGCAATCAAAAAGGAGGAAATCATGAAATTTGCAGGCAAATGGTGGGATCTAGAAAAGATCATTCTGAGTGAAATATCCCAGAAGGAGAAAGACAAACATGGGATATACTCACTTATATAGACCTATAAGATATGATAAACATAATGAAATCTATACACCTAAAAAAGATAATCAATTGAGCGGACATGGGGTAAGATGATCAATCCTCGTTTAGAAAGACAGATGGGATGTGCATTGAACGTATTACAGGAGTCTACTGAGCGCATCTGAAAGACTCTAACTAGCAGTGTTTTCAAAGCAAAGACTCATGACCAAACCTTTGGCAGAGTACAGGGAATCATAAGAAAGAAGGGGAGTTAGTCTGATGGGGAAAGGATAGGAGCTCCACAAGGACCAAATATATCTGGGCACAGGGTCTTTTCTGAGACTGACATTCAACCAAGGACCATGTATGGATATAACCTAGAACCTCCACTCAGATGTAGCCTGTGGTAGCTCAGTAACCAATTGGTTTCCCAAAGTGAGGGGAACAGGGACTATTTCTAACAGGAACTCGATGACTGGCTCTTTGGTCTCCCCACCCCCGAAGGGAGGAGCAGTCCTGTTAGGCCACAGAGGAGGGCTTTGCAGCCAGTCCTGAAGATACCTGATAAAACAGGATCAGATGAATGGGGAGGAGGTCCCCCCCATCAGCGGACTTGGAAAGGGGCACGGTGGAGATGAGGGAGGGAGGGAGGGAGGGACTGGGAGGGAATGAGGGATCGGGACACGGCTGGGATACAGAGTTAATAAAATGTAACTGATAAAAAAAAATAAAATAAATTAAAAAAAATGAAAAAAAAAAAAAAAAGAAAAGTCAAAAAAAAAAAAAAAAAGAGCAGGGAACAGAGAAGAAGAACAGACAATTCCTGGGACTGGTTTGGCTTAAACAGAGAAAGATGGTTGTATGTAAATGGAGAAATGTGGAGCAATAAACTATTTGACAGCTGATGCTGTTCCACACAAGCATTGCCATCGCTCTCTGAGCAGGATTATTTTGGCTGACCTGGCTGGATTGGCAGCTGTGTCCTACTCATTGGTCTCTGAAGAACCTTCCTTGTCCTGGAGTTTACAGTTAAAACAGGACCTTCAGGACAGAAAAATGTGTCTGTGTTATATACCTAGGATACAGGAGCAGCTGTGTTTCCTTCTATGTTCCTTCAGTCAAAATGTCTGAATGCAGTGTTAGTACCAGGACTGCTTGTTCACATATGCCACCTGAGCTCATGGGGTCTGACGTACCTGGGTAAATACTAGTTCATGGCTAGGATTCTCTGCTACATAATGAGTTCCTGAAAAGCATGCTTTAAAAGTCAAACTCTGCTCTCCTTTATCGAATACTTTCTCCATATTAAAATTAATTGCTAAAGTTGTAAACATATTATTTTTATTAATCATGTGGGAATTGCATATAATATATATTACTCTCCTTTTTTATTGCACCCAGGTTCAAATTCCTACTCATGTGTCAGATTAAAATTTGTTTTTTCTTTAAAATACATCAATTAAAGTATATCTTGTTCATATGCTTATATTTGAATATAATCAGAGTCTCAGTGCCAAATCCCTTAAGAAAAACTGAGTTCATCCTTGCTGTACTCTGGCACCACCCCCAAGAAGAAGACATCACTCTTGAAGAATTGTATCCTTCATCATCTTGATCACAGTTTTTCTTATGTATTTTTTATTGTGATTTGTTCACTGTGTATTCCCACTGCTGCTCCTTCTCTCTTCTCCTTCCAGTCCCAACCTCCCAACTTCTTGTACAACAATGAGCTTTCTCTAGTTCCCTGATATGGAGGTCCTTCTTCCCTTTCTATCTGACCCTAGCCTATTAGGTGTCATCAAGGCTGGCTGCATGATCATCTTCTGTGTCCTGATACTCAGGGCATTGTTCTTGTGTACTGAATTCCCTCAACTTATAACACACTTGCTGCCTCCTCTACTGCAGGTTTGTCAGAGCTCTGAGGGGAAGGAGAATGTTATAAGGAAATCTCATTTAGAGGTGGGTGTTTTAAGATCTATCTCAGAATAATATTGTACTCTGGGTTTATATACAATTCTTTTACTTCTTGTTGATTTGAATTGCAATTTCCCCTCTAAGCCCATCTATTAACATGTGGATTCCCCAGTGAAGAAATGTCTGAGAAGAGTTACAAGTTATGGCCATGTTATATAATACAATATCTTCTGTATCCCTAAATTCTTTCTCAGCCCTTTAGTCTTTTGTAGACAGGTGGTCTACTGATTTTTTTTTTTTTGAGTTAGTTTTGTTATCCAGCCACTTTTCTGAAGGTGTTTATCAGTTGTTGGAGTTCCCAGGTAGAATTTATCTGTTCACTCAGATATACTTTCATAAATTCTGCAAATAGTGATACTTTGATTTCTTCCTTTCTGATGTCTCTCCCCTGGGGAGATATGCAAATAAAAATAACCAGAGAGAATGGAGTCTCTCTCAGTCTCTGTCAATTTTTATCTTTGTTTCTGTAGATCTCAGTCTTAATATTTCTTAATCTGTTTCTCTAGATCATTCTCTCTCTGTCACCTTCTCTCTGCTTGCTGCTTATGACTCAGTATGAAAGCTCTCAGTTCTGCTGAAGGACTACAACAATCCGACTGTTTGTAGATGTGATATCCTGGATAGTCTCTGTAAAAATATAAGAAGGTCCTAATTAAACACTTTTTGTTGACAGATTTCCCTTTGTCTGGGAGCGTTTCTTCAGACAAACCTAGTGTTAGTGCCAGGACTCCTTATTCAGAGGTGCTAACTGAACTTATGTGGTCTGAGGTAGCTGGGTAACCAGTAGTTTATGGCTCGAATTCTCTACTACATGATGAATTCCTGGAAAGCATGCCTTACAAAGTCAAACACTAATCTCCTTTAGCAGAATCTTTTCTCCATGTTAAAAGTCATTGTGAAATTTATCAACATATTATTTTTATTGATTATGTGGGAAATTTATATAGTTCATATTATAATATTTTTCCATTGCTTCCTGGTTTAAATTCCTACCCATGTGTCATTCTGAATTTTTTTCTTTAAAATACATAAATTTTATTATGTGTTATTCATATACTCATTGGAACATGGTCAGAGTCTCAGTTCCAATTTCTGTAAAAACAAAACAAAACAAAAAAACCACAAAAATCAAAACAACAACAACAACAACAACAAAAAAACAACTGAGTTCATCCTTGCCACACTCTGTGACCAGCACCAAAATAAGCAATTCATCCTGAAGAACTTCATAATACATCACCATGATCAGAGATTTCCCTATGTTTTTATTTATTACAATTTGTTCACTTTATATCCCCTATGCTGCCCCATCATTCTTCTGCTTCCAGTCCTACCTACCTGCTTCTTCTACCCCAATGCCCTTTCTCTAGTTCCCTTATTGGAGATGTCCTCCTCCTACTTCTATTGGAACCTACCTTATCAGTTCTCATTAAGTCCAGCTGCATCATCTTCATCTATGGCCTGATTCACAGGGTGTTGTTCTCCTTGTGTACTCAGTCCCCTCTAATTATGATACTCTTCCTGCATCCTCTCCTACAGGATTCCCAGAGCTGTGAGAGGAGGGAGAATTTCATAGGGAAATCCCATCTATAGCTTGTTATTTTAAGATCTATCTCTGAATAATATTGGACTTTGGGTCTATATGCAATTGCATTTATTACAGAAGGAAGCATCTTTTTGAATGCAAGAATATGGCAATGATCTTTCAATTTAGGATAGAAAGCAGCATATTTTAATAACAACAGCTCGGGTTACTTGATATTTTCTATAGGATGTCCTGCCCCACAATCCAACTGCAACTCAATCTTCCTATTGGAAGACTGGTTTGGTCACAACAGATGGCCTATTAGAACTTTATATCCCACTATTAGGAGACCTCCTAATAACTGAATACATACCATATTTGTTTTTCTGCATTTTACTTACTTCAACCAGGATGATATTTCTGGGGTCCATCCATTTGCCTGAAAACATCATGATGTCATTTTCTTACCTGAATAATACTCCATTATTGCAATATTCCATATTGTCAGTCCTGTACTTTAGTACTTGTAAGTTTCTAGGACTTTAACCCTTGTTATTATTATTGTTATTATTATTCAATAATAAACTATCAGGATAACTATGTTTTGTTAGCCTATAAGTCCTTCATCTTTTTCCACCTTCAGGTGATTTTAATTGCAATGTCCCTTGAAGCTCATTTATTTACTTGTTTAGTCAACAGGGATGAAATGTCTGGGACCTAGGTTAGGAGTTATGGCCTTGTTAGATAATGTAATTTCTATTGGAGTTATAAGAGGGTGTGCTTTTGAGGTGAATATGCCAATGAAAGTGAACACACAGAATTGAGTCTCTGTCTCTCGGGTTTCTCTCTCTTTAAATCTGAAGGTCTCCGTCTCACAGTTTTTGAATCTGTCTCTCTAGCTCTCTATAGCTCTGGCTACATCTCTCTGCCTGATGATTTTGGTATGAAAGCTCTTGGTTCTGCTGAAGGACAACAACAAGACAACTGCAAACTATCATGAAATACAGATGGTCTCTGTAAAAAGATAAGCATGGTCCCAATTAAAAGATTTTTGTTCAAAGAGTTGTCCTGGTCAGGGAGCATTTTAACAGTAAGTAATTCACTGACTGAGGACATATCTGTGCATTTAACAAATAAAAATGTAACCTCTAATAATGTGAAAGCCACAGATCAAGGACAAGTCACTTGAAAGAAATATGTAACACTTTTCCTAAACTAAAAGTCTTGGACACTGGTACTGTCATGGGTGGTTTGTGTGCTTTTAGCTGCCCAGATTGAGGCATATAGTTCTGCTAAGCCTTTCTCTCAAACTGGTTGCCCACTTGGCCCTTTTAATAACTAGCTCCTGAAACTCTTACTGGCTTGAACCTTTTGCATGGCATCATTCTCCCTCTCAGCTAATCAGCACCTGAGAGAATCTTGAGGTTTCCATGGAGATGAGTAAAAAAAGTTTTTTCAGTAGCCAGTTTCTCTGATCCAGTGCACACCTAACATTTTATTGTGAGACCCAACAAGCCAGTATCCCATCCCTTTACCATCTGTGACTATGTCAGGTAGGAAATGAAACTTTCATGTTTATTTAATTGGACAGCTTCCTACGTAAAGAAGCTTCTAAATGAGGTGGGAAAGGGGAATGTACCCAATGACATAATGGTTACTACAGTGGTCTTGGATATGAAATATCCTTGATTATGACATTAAACAAAGCAGTTACTCAAATACTTATTGAAGAGACCTTTACATTCTTATTGATATAATAGGCTTGCAGAGTCTTGGCTTCCCTGAGCTACTGAGTCTTTAAGAGCAGGGAAAATGGAAGGAAATCAGACAATTCCTGGGACTGTTTGGCTGAAACAGAGAAAAAAAACAGGGAATGTAAAAGGAGAACGGAGGGGAAATAAACTATTTGACAGCTGGTGATATTCTACACTAATGTTGCCAACCCGTTATGAGCAGGGTTGCCTTGGCTTATCTGGCAGATTCTGTAGCTGTGTCCTCCTCAGGGGTCATTGGGGAACACTCTTGGTCCTGGGGATTAGAGTTAAAACTGGGACTTCAGGATAGAGATATGGGTCCATATTATATGCCCAGGACACAAGCACAGCTATGTCCTTCAGCAAACCCTCTAAACGTAGTGGTTGTGCCAGGACTGCTAGTTCAGAGGTGAGCTCCTGTGATCTGAATTAGCTGGGAAACCACTAGTTCATGGCTAGGATTCTCTGCTACATAATGAGTTCCTGGAAAGCATGCCTTATAAAGACATACTCTGCCCTGTTTTAGCAGAACTTATTCTCCATGTTAAAAGTCATTGTAAAAGTTGTCAACATATTATTTTTAATGATTATATGGGAATTTTTTATTACATACATTACACTCCTTTTCCATTGCATCCAGGTTAAAATTCCAACTGATGTTTCACACTATTTTTTTAAATACATCAATTAAAGTATGTGTCATTCGTCTACTCATTGGAACATTATCAGAGTCTCAGTGCCAAGTCCATGAAAGGAAACTGAATTCATTTTACCATACCCTGGGCCCACCCCTAAGAAGAAGCCATTAGTCC
Source organism: Meriones unguiculatus (assembly GCF_030254825.1). Taxonomy (NCBI): domain Eukaryota; kingdom Metazoa; phylum Chordata; class Mammalia; order Rodentia; family Muridae; genus Meriones; species Meriones unguiculatus. Next base: position 14,146,168 of record NW_026843709.1, read on the forward strand.
TGAAGAGCTCAATACATCATCACCTTGATCACAGTTTTTCTTAAGTATTTATTATGATTTGTTCACATTGTATCCCATCTACTGCCCTCTTACTCTTCTCCTTCCAGTCTCACCAACCTTCCTTCTTCTACCCCTATGCATTTCTCTAGTTTCCTGTCATGGAGGTCCTTCTCTCCCTTCAATTTGACCCTAAAATATTAGGTCTCTTCAAGGCTGGTTCCACCATAATCCTCTGTGACATGATTCTCAGGGCATTGTTCTCCATGTGTTCTTAATTTCCTCTACTTATGACACTCTTCCTGCCTTCTCTCCTGCAGGCTTCCCAGAATTCTGAGGTGAGGGAGAATTTCATAGGGAAATCACATTTAAAGCTGGGTATTTTAAGGTGACTCTCTATGATATCACACTGTAGGTCTCTGTATACAATCCCATTTGATGCACAGGGAAGCATCTCTGTGAATGCAAGAATATAGCACTGATCTAACATTTGAGGGGAGAGAGCAACATATATTTAACAACATCAGCCTGGGTTGCTTGAATTTTTCCATTCCATGCCCTGGCACAACAACTGCCACCCATTCCCCCTAGTGGAAGACAGGTTTGGTCACAGCAGATGGCCTATTGGAACTTTATGCACCAGTTTGAGGAGACGTCCCAATAAGTGAATACATACATTATTGTCTTCCTGCATTTTAGTTGCTTCACACACATTATTTTTCCTTGGTTCATCCATTTACATGAAAATATCATGATTTCAGTTTCTTAGATGAGGAATACTCTGTTATTGAAATTTTCCACATATTCCCCAAATGAGATTTTCAGCACTGTTTTTGAGAACTTTTAAGTTACTGGGGCTTTAATCATTGTATTGAATGACAAACTAACAGGATAACTATGTTCTTTTAGCCCAAAATTCCCTCTCTCTTCTTCCAATTCCTGGTGATTTGAATTGAAATGTCCACTTGAAGATATCTATTTACATGTTGAGTCCCCAGTGAAGAAATGTCTGGTATGGGTTAGGAGTTATGGCCTATTGGAGTTACATTATAGTAGGGTTTGCTTTGATGTTGATATGCCAATGAAAGTTACCAGACACAATGGAGTCTCTGTCTCTTGGAAAATTTCCAATTATATATTTGTTTCTTTTGGTCTCCATCTCTATATTTCTGATTCTGTGTCTCTAGCTCTTAGCTGTGTCGCTCTCAGTCTCCTTCTTTCAGCCTGCCACTGTGATTTAGTATGAAATACTCTCAGTTCTGCTGAAAGACTACAACAAGATGACTGCTTGCTGATTTGACATCATGCATGGTCTATATCAAAAATATAAGCAAGGTCTCACTCAATTAAACTCTTTTTGTTCAAAGAGTTGCTTTAGTCACAGAGCATTTTACCAGGAAGTAATTCAATGACTGAGGACATATCTGTGCACTTAACAGATAATAATGCAATCTGAGATAATGTGAAGCTCACATGTCTAGGAAACATGACTTTATTAATGACCACTGAAATAAATATATGACAGCTTTCCCAAACTAAGAGTCTTGTACACAGGAACTGTCATCTCTGGGCTGTGTGCTTTCAGCAGCCCAAATTGAGGCATGTAGTTCTGCTCAGCCTTCCTCTCAAGGAGGTTGTCCACTTGGCCCTTTTAATAACTAGCTCCTGAAACTCTTACTGGCTTGAAACTTTTGCATGCCATCATTCTCCCTCTCAGCTAATCAGCAACTGAGAGAATATTGAGGTTTCCATGGATATGGGTGAAAAAGTTTTCTCAGTGGCCAGTCTCTCTGATCCTGTGCACACCTCACTTTTTATTGTGAAACACAACAAGCCATTATCTCATCCCTTTATCCACATCCTATACCTTTACAGCTGTTTGCCTCTGTGACAATGTCAGGTAGGAAATGAAGCTTTCATGTTTATTTAATTGGACAGCTTCCTAAGTAGGGAAGCTTCAAAGTGAAGTGGGATTAAGGGGAATGTACCCAATGAAAAGGTGATCTCCTACTGTGGTCTTGGATCTGATATTTCCTAGGTTGTGACTTTGAACTGAACAGTTACAGAATACTAACTAATGGTACCTTCACATTCTTATTTATGTAATAGGCTGGCAAATCTAGGGTTCCCTGTGGTTTTGAGTCTTTATTAGCAGGGAAAAAGAAGGTAACCTGACCAGTACAGTGGGCTAGTCGAACAGCGACCACCTGAAAGAGGGAGTGTAAATGGGTAGACAGAGATGCAAAGAATGGACATAAGAGAGATTCTTGATCAAGTTTCAATATACTGAACATGCAAACAACACTTGTAAGCAAAGGGTACAAACGATTATTTTCACAGTAGCAACACATCTGTGTCATCTGACAAGGCCTCCATGAACTCACTCAAGGTTACACAAAGTTGGCTGTCTGATTCCCAAGGTTGTAGGGAGCTTGCTATTTACTTTTCAGAATGGCCCTCTTGCAGAGACCACAAAGGACAGTCTCTTAGATAAGACCAACATCTGGCAAGAACAGGAGGCAAAATTCCCATTACCAGACTCTTTCGGTATCCCCTTCTTGGTTTTATGGAGAGATTGTCTTAGGTTGGCAAATTTTTTTCTTACTCATCATAAAGGTCTTGG